>NC_056522.1:227112563-227124920 GCF_019175285.1 Sceloporus undulatus | reverse complement strand
TTATTATTATTATTATTATTATTATTATTATTATTATTATTATTATTATTGCATGTGTATGAGGCATTCTGGGGTAGCAAGGAGGGGGATACAGAATGCAGAGATAGCATTAGCTTGCATTTTGGGGTTGAAAATGGGACCAATGGCAGATCATAACATGCACTGACCCAAATATATCTTGATTTCAGTAAGGCCTTTGACAAAGTTCCCCATGACATTCTTGCAAACAAGCTTGTAGAATGTGGGCTAGACAAGGCAACTGTTACGTGGATTTGTAATTGGTTGACCGGACGAACCCAAAGGGTGCTCAACAATGGCACCTTTTCATCCTGGAGAGAAGTGACCAGTGGGGTCCCACGGGGCTCTGTCCTGGGCCCAGTGCTATTCAACATCAATGACGTGGATGACAGAATTGGGGGCATACTCATCAAATTTGCAGATGACACCAAATTAGGAGGAATAGCTAATACTCCAGAGGACAGGATCAAAATTCAAAATGACCTGAATAGACTAGAAAGCTGGGCCACAGCTAACAAAATGAACTTCAACAGGGAGAAATGTAAGGTACTGCACTTAGGGCGAAAAAATGAAATGCACAGATATAGGATGGGGGACACCTGGCTGAATGAAACTAAGTGTGAAAGGGATCTGGGAGTCCAAGTAGACCACAAGTTGAACATGAGTCAACAGTGCGATGCGGCAGCTATCAAGGCCAATGTGATTTTAGGCTGCATCAATAGAAGTATAGTGTCTGGATCAAGGGAAGTATAGTCCCACTGTATTCTGCTCTGGTCAGGCCCCACCTGGAATATTGTGTCCAGTTCTGGGCGCCACAATTCAGAAAGGACATTGAGAAACTGGAGCGTGTCCAAAGGAGGGCGACTAAAATGGTGAAGGGTCTGGAAACCATGCCCTATGAGGAACGCCTTAGGGAGCTGGGTATGTTTAGCCTGGAGAAAAGAAGGTTAAGAGATGATATGATAGCCCTGTTTAAATATTTGAAGGGATGTCGTATTGAGGAGGGAGCAAGCTTGTTTTCTGCTGCTCCAGAGAATAGGACCCGGAGCAATGGATGCAAGCTGCAGGAAAAGAGATTCCACCTCAACATTAGGAGGAATTTCCTGACAGTAAGGGCTGTTTGACAGTGGAACACACTCCCTCGGAGTGAAGTGAAGTCTCCCTCCTTGGAGGTCTTCAAATGGAGGCTGGATGGCCATCTGTTGGGGATGCTTTGATCTGGATTTCCTGCATGGCAGGGGGTTGGACTGGATGGTCCTTGCGGTCTCTTCCAACTCTATGATTATATAAACACACACAGAGAGGGGGGGAGAGAGAAAGAGAGAGAGAGGAGGTTTTTAAATTTGACAAGTGGTGCTTGGTCCTTTAAAAAAAAAGGAGGGGGGAAGAACACTTCCGATGCCCCAATGAGTGCTGCAAACGTCATCTATGACCATCGCTTGATTGACAGCAGGCACCTTCATGTTAAACTCGATTTCCCAAAGAGGGTATTTGGGTTAAAATGCCCCTGATTTGTAGTGGGCACTTGCTTATGGAGAGATTTGGGAGGGGGTCCCCCGAATCTGCCCAGTTCCTTCCAGGTAAACAGTGCCAGTGAGAATGGAGCCCAAATCTCAGGGCAAGAAGCTAGAGGTGGAAAAAATACTTTGCTTTAAAGTCATCTCCACGCATTCCAGCCAGCACCAACCTCTCTGGCTCAGCAAAGAGGTATTTGTATATGCAATGTGGTTGTACAATTAATGCACCAAAAACTAGGAGCAAGGGAAAGGCACAAGGGAGAGAGAAGTGCAGCCTCTTGGGACCACCCCACCACCTGGGGAAGGCAGAGAGTAGAGTTTCAGCCTTGCAGCTCATGAGAGTATTGGATGTTCATCAGCAGCAAAGGATCTTGGGTGGGAGGGGGACCCAAAAATCCCTGAGGCAGGAAGTGAGTCTTCCACAAGCCCTAATAGCATCAGCAAACCTTTCCCACACATCAGGTGTGCTGTAAATAAAGCTATGTGTAATGTGATCCCTAGTGAGAATGCTTACTGTGTGCATTTTGCCATCTTGTTGTTGTCTGCCTTCAAGTCAATTTTTAACTTACGGCAACTTTACCATGGTGTTTTCTAAATAACAACAACAACAACAACAACAACATGATTTATTTATAGCCCACCTTTTCACAAGGAATCAAGGTGGGTTCCATCAAAAAACATGTAGTACAATAAAAGTATCAGTTAACCATTAAAACAAGTCTCCTTCCCTGCCTCCCAACCCATTTGTAAAACAAAAAAATATAGAATAACAATTACAGTATCAAATAACCTTCAATAAATAGAATCAGCTAAACTGAGGAACAGAGCGAGGCGGGAGAGTCTATATTTGCATAGCGGGCAAGATTTCTTGGCAACATTTATTCAGAGGGAGGTTGACTTTTTCTTCCTCTGGGGCTGAGAGAGTGTAACTTGCTCAAGGTCACCCAGCAGATTTCCATGGCTGAGCAGGGATTTGAATCATGGTCTCCAGAGTCATGGACTAATGCTCAAATCACTACACCATGTTGATTCATCTGTCCAACCACAATTTTTACCCTTCTGGTCCATTTATCTAGACTGCCCTCATGCCCACGTCCACCATCAGTTGATCCAAAAGGAATTCCTCAGCAAAAGCATGCCCCATGTGGGAGATCCTAGAATCAGGAGTATGTCTTCTTGCTTCACAGGAACATGAAATCCCCCCACCACGGAAAGGCATCATGAGAAGACTCGTTATAAAATACAGTGAAGTAAGATAATGTAGAAGGCAATAAGAAAAGAGGAGGACCACATTACAGATGAATAGCTCAGAAAAAAAAAAAGAAAACCACAGGGCTGAGCGGTTGATAACCTGAGCGGGGCTATAGCTTTTTGTGAGTTTTTTGGGGCTATGTGGCCATGTTCTAGAAGAGTTTCTTCCTGACGTTTCGCCAGCATCTGAAGATCTGAAGATGCCAGCCGCAGATGCTGGCAAAATGTCAGGAAGAAACTCTTCTAGAACATGGCCACATAGCCTGAAAAACCCACAAAAAAAAACTATGGATGCCGGCCATGAAAGCCTTCGACTTCACACTGAGCAGGGCTGTTGAAAACCAAGGGACTTGGAGGTCTCTTATTCATAGGGCTGCCCTAAGTCAAAGTCAACTTGTCAGAAGATGGTATGTTGCAAGCAATACAATGTTTAATTCCTAGGAGGTAAAAAATACATTGGAACTCCAGACTGGGAATTCTTCCCTTATTCCATCATGAAAATTCTCTTTCGTGAGAAGCTACATTGTGCATTTATTTAAGGAGATTTGATCATTGAAACATGCTTCATTTATATCATTCTCCATTTGCCAGAGAGTTACAAAGTTGTATGGGACGCTTTTTACACAGTACTTTACAGATGCCATATCTCACCCTCTCCCCAGATTCAGATTGTTAAATAGATTCCTTTACTCCCAAGATAGACAGGCAGAGGGTATAATGTTTTCCAATGGTTCAGTTTAGCCATCTACCATCTAAGGCCATTAAGCAAGCACCTTTTGTGATAAAAACCGAAAAGGAAGGTCATCTCTTCACTTTGGATGACAGAATAGTAGGTCCTATCACACCATTATCAAACCTATATTTCATTGGTCACCGGGAAATAATTGTTTCTGCAAGGAGAGGCAGTTCTGAACTTATTTTCTTTCCTTAGGAAATGATGGGTTAAAGAACAGCCAAAGTGAAAAAGAGAACATTAACAAAGTGACCTTATTTGTCCTAGACAGAAGGTATTTACCCTTTGATGCATGTAATTCCATTCTTCCTTCATAAGTGGACATATTTTATCGTCTATTTCCTGGTGATGAAGGCATAATCATGGTGTGCAATGGGCACAGCACTCAAAAATGATATACCAGAGATGAATTAAACCAGGAGATGTAATGACAGGATGCAAAAAGAGATGCATTATATTCTGTAAAGGGTAGTTTTAAAAATAATATTTTTTCCCAGGTACTTTTGAGCTTGTTATGCTTATTATAAGACCTAGCTAAAACAAGGTTACTTATGGTGTGAAATATGAGAAAAGCTGAAATCTGCATTTACCTAGAAGTCAGGTCCATTGAACACAATGGGATTTAGCTCTGAGTAGATACCCATAGGATTAGATTGTAAAAATCAGAGTTAAAGACCCAGTGATTATATTACAGTGAATTAAATTCCAGGGGAATGGAAGAGGACTGTAAAAGACATTTAAAAGCTAACCTGAATTCAGGTCAAACAAAGGACTCTTCTTGAGATGCTGTTTTTGATATATACTTATCCTCTTGGATTTTGGAAGGACAATCACTGTTTTCAAGTAGATAACACAGAACTGGGGCACTGTTAAGCACCATCCTTTTTTTTTTTTTAAGTAAAATAAAATTTGGTGGAATCTGCCTCCTTGCTCTGTCCTCAAGGGCTTCACTGGAAGCCCCTGCCAGCCATTAGCATACACAAGAACTCCAATAAATAATACATCCTGCTGAAGTCACTCCTTTTAAGTGGGTTAAATGTGATGAATAAATGGTGGCACAGAGAGGGAACTCTTTGAAATGAAGACGATATATATACATATAGTGCATTGTTAATGATGAATTGTCTCTAAGTTTTGCTCTTGCCAATGAGCTACATCTTACAGATCAAAATGATTACAGGCTTATGTAGAAAACTGCTGTGTCGGAATTGTCTCACATGTATAAAGTTTTTATTATTATTTTCTAGAATTTACAGCTGGTGAAATTATTATACTATTTGTCCTTTAAGGGAAAAGCCAAGTGAGCATGACCAAGTGCAAAAAGAAAAAGAGAAGCAAGGAGGAGGCTGATCAGATACTCTGCTGATATCATACTTTTCATTTGTATTATCTCTCTTGACAGCAGCCTCATTAACTGTGCTAGAGCTCAAAGTTTTGATTATAGATTGCTTTTCACCCTTGTAAGAGCAGAACTGTAATTGAAAAAGTAAGTTTTCAGCAGTCTAGCCTTTTTCTCTTTTATAAATTAATTGTGATACCATGCAGTGGCTACTTTTTTCTGATTAGTGTGCAATATTTTCCACAATGCAATTGCTTAGATTCTGGTAAGGAGGCTATACTATCTGCCTGAAAGGTTTGTAGTCCCTTGAAGAAATCCTAAGGATCAGTTTTAGCAGCTGCTCTCTCTTGAACCGTTGTGTATTCTTGAACAGTCAGTGCAGCATCCAGTTGAGTAGCTTGGAAAAGTTAGTTTTGGGAATATAATTCCCTGAAACTCCAGAAAAGTAACTTTTCCAATCACTAGCACTATCTCAGTAGTCATCAGGTCTCCAAACACCAAGAAAGAGCATGGCATGTTTTACTGGTGTTCCTATTGTAAAGGTGATACACAGCACAAATAATGTCTCAGTGGAAGCATGGCACAGATGTAAGAAGATATATTGCCCCAATATCTCCTGAACCCAGTCATATTTTTTTGCTTTGTGAGTCAGTGAAGCAGGCTCATCATGAGAATGACTGAACTCTCTTATCAGTTTGTGTATATGCCCTCAAGTAGCTTCTCAATCCTATGAAATGCATAGGGGTTTTTGAGGCCTGGAATGATTTGGCAGATGTGCAGCAACACCATTGGAAGTCATCATTCCTGACTGTACTGGTGGTACAAAGAATACCACTGTTCTCACTCTTGAGAATATGGACAAATGTCATGACATTTATTTATTTATTTTTGTATTTTTAGACTTTTTGCCAATAAAAAGTGCAAACCCCCCCAAGTTCTTTACTCCAGAAAAGTATGATGGCACACAAAACCTTTTGGCTTTTTTGAGCAGATAATCCCACCCCAGCCACCCAAAAAATCTAAACTGCAAAAATTCTCATAATCTCATCCAGCAAGGAAGAAACCTCTAAAATTGTCCATTCTTGGATATGAGCATGAAATAAGCAAAGGCTGGCATACTTAGACTATACTATGTGAGCTTGCAGCTAAATGGTTTCATGATTATAACATGAAAAATCCATCTGTGAAACATGTGCAGGCTGAATGTGAAAGCACAGCTCCTCTTTAACTAAAGAGGAACCCACTTTACATAGAAGCTACTATGTCAGAGAAAGATCTCACTTATTCTCTTTATGGATGCAAAAAGAACTCTCCAGGAGATGCAGGGTTTCCAAATGAAGAGCTTTTACAATTCAACAAGTCTGTGGTCTTAATTGGGTGCAATTCAAGGAAGTCTATGTGACAGTCTACTTCTTTGTATTTGATTCATTGTCTGAAAGCCTCAACTTCTATAATCCACATTTTCCATAAAGATCCATTATGCTATGTGTCATCATGTATCACTATGCACCATCCACAATTACACTAGAACTCAGTTCAGGTCTTCTTTCACTACTACAGCTTGAAGTCCACATTTTAAGTCTCTCTCTCTCTCTCTCTCTCTCTCTCTCTCTCTCTCACACACACACACACACACATATATATATATATACAGTTGTCTCTCCATATTTGCTAGGGTTAGGGGAACAAGACCCCTGTGAATATGGAAAAACCGCAAATAACAAAAACACAGTTTTTTCCTGAGAGGACACCTCTCTAGGAATCTCTAGGTCCTCCAGTGCAACTCTGTGGTCAATGTCCAACATACAAATGGCTACAAATGGTCTTTCAGTGCAACTTTTAATTAAAGTTGACCACAGAGTTGCACTGGAGGACCTAGAGAGTCCTAGAGAGAACATATTAATGAAATACATGAATAATCAAATCCGCAAATATCAAAGCCGCAAATATGGAGGGATGATTGTATATATGCAGGTTAAAAAATATATACAAAGGCACCCACACTCTCATAAACCTTTGCAGCACCTTGCCCAACATTTGTGCACTTCAAAGCTGTTCTCTATCATTCTCCCACATTATCTCCCCTATTAGAAAGGAGTTCATTCTGCTCAATTTCTGAATTTAGGATTGTTGATCTGCAGTTATTTTTTAAATATTTAAAATATCAAGATGTGCATGATTCTTCCACTTCCTCTAATTAGTAAGAATGAACAAACCACAATAGTCTTTTAATTGTGATATATTTTTTAAGCAAATATGGCCACTCAACTCACCAGGCAGGCCGCATTGCCGCCTGGGGGATCCTCTAGCCACCTGGCCTCCAGTTGGCCCAACTGTTCCCCAGCATGATTGCTGGGGTGGGTGGGCCCGTGATTGGCTGCCTGGGCAGGAAGAGGAGGGACTTCCGCCTCCCAGCGGATGCTCTGGGAGATGGAAGGTTCTCCAGGGCAGCTGATTGGCCAGCTGGCCTGGGGGCGGGGCTACCTCCCTCCCGGCTCCTCCTCTTAGATGGCCTACTTAAGGCCATGTGGCATCCTTCACAGGTGCCATTTGCAGCTCGACTCTCCCCCCCTCCCTCCCTCGGGTTCATGGTTTTTTTCCTGTCACAACTTCTGGGGCGGCTGCATAGATCATGGATCTGGTGGACATGGTTTCCAGGGTTGCATAGCACTGGATTGGGATATAGGAGTGCTGAGGGAATGCGTTGTGGCCATTGCGGGGCCACATCATGCCAGCACCTCCCGGTGACTAGGGGCTTGATTGAGTACATGTGATGAGCTGGTTGCATGTCTGCAAGATGATGTTTCCATTAGCTCCTAGGTCATCCTGAAGCCCAGACATGACCAGGCATTTCGGTTAATTGAACAACCGGGGTGTTGTACGATATTCCAGATCCAGACCTCATGCTTTGGGCAACCCTACCTTGGTTGCTGGTTGTTTAATAAAGTTGTGGCCTTTCCTCCATATTTGGATCCTGGTTTTATTGTGGCGGCACCCCCCGCCCCCAGGCAACCAATCACATGATGCAATCAATATTCAGATGGTTTGGGTGCAGAAAATCTTGGTACAGACTTCTGGTTCATCTGAAGGCTTTCAGCAACCAATCCTGTTCAGTTATGAAAGAAATTTCAACAACTGGATATGTCTCTGAGATTCAAGGGAATCAATGGATTTAGCTAGAGTTTCTAAGATAAGGGAATGAACTGGAACTGGAGGCAGTATGGAAGTTATACACATAGCTCTATACACAGCTATACACAGCTCTGTACACATAGAGCTTGAACATGACCTAGGGAAGTTTTTTTAAAAAAATAAATGACATCAAAACTATTCATAATAAAAAAAATAGAGAATGACTCTCCCTTATCTGGAATTCCAAAATCCAAAATATTCCTAAAACCAAAACGTTTTCATGAGTGGCTGAGATAATACTTTTGCTTTCTGATGGTTCAATGTACACAAACTTGGTTTTATGGACAGAATTGTTTAAAATATTGCCTAAAATTACCTTCAGGCTATGTGTATAAGGTATATATGTGATATAAATGAATTTTATGTTTAGACTTGGATCTCATCTCCAAGATATCTCATTATGTATATATATATGCAAATACAGGTATTCCAAAATCCAAAATAATGAGAATAATAAACCAAAATCCAAAACACTTCTGGTCCCAAGCAATTTGGAAAAGGGAGATTCAGTCTGTAGTAAAAATAGTGACTAAAATTCACTATTGCAGTTATGGCTACATAACTGAAGAGTTACATATTCATTACTGATTTGTATTCATGGAAGTTTACCACATGGGGAACTTACCACTGCCCAAACATTGTTGAAGTGTTATCCAAATGTTTCAGAAGTGCCGGAGGTGGGATCATCTGTCACGCTTCTGAAACATCATAGAGGCTTCCCACTTTCTTTCCGTTGTGGAAGCTTTCGCAGGGAAGCCTCTGAAAAACCATTTTTATTAACGAAAGATCCCATTAATAAAAATGGCTTTTCTGAGGCTTCCCCCGAAAGCTTCCACAACGGAAAGAAAGCGGGAAGCCTCTATGATGTTTCAGAAGCGTGGTGGATGATCCCACCTCCAGTGCTTCTGAAACATTTGAGTAACACTTCAGCAATGTTTGGGCAGCGATAAGTGCCCCATCTGATAAACTCCATGGTCTCTATACATTCACAGTCATGGTATTATTGCCATGATAGTAAAATTCTCCTTATCCTGCTCTATTGAGTGGCTGCTGCTGCAAGAAATGGAGTTATATGCACCTATCAATCAGAGCACAGCTATCACTTCCTGCCAGTGTTCTCTGGTGAAAGGAGGAATTGCAACCAGGATTCTGCTTCTGATAGTCATATTAGAGATCACTGGAGGGATGGAGGGGAAATGTTATTCTGCTGCATCACTATCAGCAGAAGAATGCACTTCCATTGCCCATAGAGGTTGCTGTCTGATAAAGCAAATTGGTGGGTTGGGTGAGGAGACCACCCTTTGTTGTGCATATTTAACAAAATAGCTTGGTCAATATTGGGTTTTGAAAGATCCAGTTGTAGTTAATCAATTTTCCTTTACTATAATTGTTTATTAACAGAAAGGTTTTACTAGTACCACTACCATGATTGTCACCATCACCAATAAAACAATGTCTCCTCTGCATTTTCTAAGGTATAATTATACATGCCTGATATTATGAATGTGTGATTGATAAATGTTGTGCCTAGTTTTACATACTTTTTTGTAGTTTCTGCATAAAAAGCGGCCGCCCAGCTGGACGGGCAGGCCGCTTTGCCACTAGAAACCGTGACAAACTACAAGCCCCAGAGGCCTCTGGGGTTTGTCCCGGCCCCTTATTGGTGCGTGGGGCGGAAGTGGAGTCACTTCCGCCCTGCGACGCTCTAGGGGCCGGACTCTATGATCCGGGAGTTCCGGTCCTCCAGGGCAGCTCATTGGTCAGCTGCCCAGGAGGAGGAGTCTCCTGGATCAGGTGACCTGGGGGTGGAGCCTGGGCCTATATAAGGCTGCGTGGCCGGCTCCGGCCTTCAGTTGGCGCTTGGCTCCGAGCGGTTCGGAGCCAAGTAGGAAGGGAGGAGATGACGGAGTGCTTCTCCCACCCACCCACTGTTTGGTTTGTGGGTTTTTTGTCACAACTTGGTGTCGGCAGCATAGGCCAGGATCTGCATGGTGTGGTACCAGGGCTACAGAGCTCTGGTTTGGGAGTCAGTTGGGATCCGGGGGCGAATAGGGCAGGCATATGGCCATTGCAGGGGCCATAACGCGAGGACGCCTCCCGGTGACTAGGGGCTTAGAGAATATGTGAACGCATGGCAGAGTTGCGGTCAAGCGGTGTTCCTTAGCCGGTGGGGACCAGGCTTTTGCTAATCAGACAAACATGGGATTGTTTGATTTTGCAGATCCTGACCTCATGCTTGGTGCCAACCCTACCAATTGTTTGCTATTAATAAAGTTGTGGCTTTTCCTCCAGCTTGGTTTCCTGTGGTTATTTGTCAGCGGCATCTGAGGCAAATTGTGCAGCTTTCATTTGGTCCCAAATGCACATAATCAGACACTGGGTAGTAGATTTTCTGTTTCTCTGTTAAAATGCAACAGGCAGTAATTTTACACATTTTCTCATCATAAAATAGGACATCAAAGTGTATAATACAGGCAAGAAAAATTAAATTTGTTGCAAATGTCTTGAATTATAATTATGAGCAGAAGTATTGGAACGTACTGTCCTCTATGATTCAGAATGTGGTTAATTACAAGGTAACTTATGTGTGAAACAGACATTTGTGTAAAACCTCAATTCAATTGTTATTCAGCACATTGATCAAGCATTAGAGGGGGGAAAATTGCTAAGCAAACCATATTGAACATCTGTCTCAAAAATGTTTAAATCAATAGCAAAAGCAAAGTTTATTTGACTTGTAGTTACAATCTAATTTCATTCGCACATTTTCCACAGGCTAAGTAATTACAATTAACCACTGATTAATGTTTCAACTGATAACAAATTAAGACATTATTCAATTTTCTGGAAGAGTAGAATGTGGTCTAATTTAACTATGCATTGTTTTCCCTGCTCAATCTGACATACCTGTACAAACACACTATTATAGGATACTGTTTCAAGAGTCAGAGTAAGGACATCCCCTTGCATCCAATGAATGTTTGCACTGACCTCTTTTTGACATTTCTGTGAGCCTTTTTAAAAGGGGGATTTATTTCATATTCAGTACCAGCTGGTTGTAACAGACTGGAAATAATTGGACCAAATATTTGTTTGTTTTCAATTCAAAGGTTAATGGGCAGAGAGATCCTGTCATTGTTTGTTGCCTAAACTGATCCCTTGAGGCGGAGCAGAACATCTGAAGGATGCTCCCACTGCCCCCTCATTCTGTATAATGCTTGAAGATCCCCTTGTGCATGATGAACATAGGGCCGGAATAGACCAGAAAGAAGGGGTGGCTCAAAGCTGTCCCTTCCAAAGATGGATTGGGGCTGTGGCAAACACATGCTGCAGCCCCAATCCACCTTGAAGCCAGCCCAGAAAGGAGTGGTAAATAGCTGCTTTTTTTTTTTTTTTGGCCCCACCTGAAGCCTGAAACTGGCTTCAATATGCTCTGGCAGCTTGAAGTGTATAAACACCATGCTGCCACAGTATCTTGAAGTCACCCACATCTGGGCAGCCACCTGACTTCCAGGCAGCTTCAAGGCAACTTGGGAGCATGCGGTGTATAAACGCCACACACCCAAGCTGCCAGAATGGCGGATTTAAAGGCGCAAAGACTTATATTGATACAAATTGCTCTAGTCCCTGAGTTCCAAGGGAATTATTGAATTAAAGCAAACATACTGTTGTGTAATCAACATTTTACCAGAAATGAGACATCACTGAAACATAACACAGGAGATTCCTGGTGTATGGTAGACCTAGATGGAAAACACAGGATGTTGTTCATGATATTGTTATTATAATAGTCCATCTCTGACTGTTTATCTAGTGTGGTGGAAATTCCTTTTTGAAATATAAAAGCTATAGAAAGATGGAGTCACCTTTGTCAGCCAGAGAGATGGTTTTTGAAATAAAGGCTTGGAGTTTAGGGAAAACTAGAGCAAAGGAATAGTGAGTGCATCTTGACCTAGATGGAAGCTGGCACCAGTAAAAAGACATAACATAAACTACTGAGATAAGGATACATAGTTGACATTCAGAAGCAAGGTTAGGATGAATTCCACTGAATTCCTAAAGGAGGGGATAAGGAGTGATGATGCAGTTTTAATGTATGCATGTATTTCTGTTCTGATTGTAAGAATTCTGTATGTTTAAATTGTAATTAGCCAATCAGGTGTATTGAAGAAGCTTCCTTGTCTTGAATAATATAAAAAGAGCCATTTTGTCTTGTTCGGGGTTCTCAGCTTTTTGGAACTTGAATTCCACTGAGTTCATTGTTTTCCTTTGTCGACAACTGGAAATAAACTTATGGATTTTCAATT
>NC_056522.1:227023552-227112463 GCF_019175285.1 Sceloporus undulatus | reverse complement strand
TGGAGTGATGATGCAGTTTTAATGTATGCATGTATTTCTGTTCTGATTGTAAGAATTCTGTATGTTTAAATTGTAATTAGCCAATCAGGTGTATTGAAGAAGCTTCCTTGTCTTGAATAATATAAAAAGAGCCATTTTGTCTTGTTCGGGGTTCTCAGCTTTTTGGAACTTGAATTCCACTGAGTTCATTGTTTTCCTTTGTCGACAACTGGAAATAAACTTATGGATTTTCAATTACTAGGTCCTCTTGCCCATTCTATTGCTCTGCCAATCCTAGAAATCTAAGTTTCCTGTTACACTAGCAGGCTTGAATTTATGCATTTGGGACAAATCCTAAGGATATCATGGTCATCATGGTAGATCCAACACTGCAGACAGGTCTAAAAGGAATTCCACCCCTGACCAACTGAACCAATTTTGGGCAAAGTACTCCCTTTACAATGTGGGCAAGGAATGCGCAGACATGGCTTGATGACATCATGGGACTGAGCAATGTTGCTTAAAACCTCCCTTTATGTGGTGATGGCTCCCCTTCTGCCCACTCTGAGATAGGCAAGATTACTTGGTTATCTGTTGGACAATTAAGAGACTTTGGCTCTACTGACAGGTCTGGGTTTGATTTGCACAGGTTTCCTTGGGATTTTTTACGTGTTGGCTAACATTCTTCATGTACCCACCACAGGTTAATCAGATTATTTTTAGGCAAGTATTTGTAACTCAAGTAGGAAAGTAATGCTCTGGTGAGCTCCTGAAATAGAGGCACTGTAATGGATGATGGGCTGTGCAAGACATGGGCTTGAAGGCTGTGGGACTATGTCCAGGACATCAAAATCTTAATGTACTCAGCCTGAAATATCTGTAAGGCCCAAGGTGGTGATACATTTAGAACATCACTTCTACTCTGAGGGATATGGAATAAGTTATGAGGGGATTACCCTCTTGCCTCTTAGGCCAGGATCTTCATCCAGTATTGGTGGGTTTGAGGCCTGATAGTTTGGATAGGTTTTCCTGCACATCATTTTCTCCCCTATAGATTGTTGGTTCTAAAATTCAATAAAATATAGCTCTGGTTCAAGACAACTCCATTGTTTCTCTTCTTTATTTCTGATTCTGGATGCAATGAATACATTTGAACTGCAAATATCAAAGATATTAAACACACTTCATTCAGTTGGAAATTTCATGGAAAGAATAAGCACTATGTGAAATATATGTACAATCAGAGACACATTTGAAGTAATGTACCAAAAAGGTATATATTCTATAATGGATGCTGATTGAGATGGTGGTAACGTATTGTGAAAAAGAGGTGCTGTAGCAATACAATAAAGCTTCAGAACATTTACCATTTTACATGTTGAAATGAATTCTAGCCTTGATGGCTCTGTTGTACTCTGTGGAATTCAAAAGCAGCTTCCTGTAGCCAGCGGTCTTCAAGGTAAAACAGCCTGTTGGGAGATACTTTTCTAGCTGGGTTGTCTGTCTTCTGACTATGTACTCTGATAACAAAAGTTTTCCATGGTAGGAATTAATAAAATTTTGCCTTCTGCTGGGGAGAGAGGATGACTCTTCAAACATTCTCCCAATTACAGTTCTAATTTATTTAATAGCTGATCCAACAAGAGTTTCATCTGAATTTCCATAAAGGTTGTAGAGTCTTGTAGGGGTTAACAATCCAGAAAATCTACAACAGACAGGCTGTATCACTCTACAGCTTCAACTGGACTTGATTTCAGGAACTCGTGCAACTTAGGCCTGTTACAGACTGCCAAAATAAAGCTGCTTCGGGTCTCTTTGGCGGTATGCTGTTTAAATGATGCATGCATCCTAAGAATCCAAAAGCTGCACCAAAGCTGCACTCCAGTGCTTAGGAATGGAGTGTGGCTTTGGCGCAACCTCCGGACTCTTAGGACCCATGCATCACTTAAACAGTATACCTCCAAAGAGACCCGAAGCAGCTTTATTTTGGCAGTCTGTAACAGGCCTTAGTTTTATTATTTGCTTCACATTTAAAATCCTCATTAATTTAGAGCTTGGTCAGTCAATTACTTTTGCAGACAAGTTTTTGAAGCCAACAGGAGTTTTATTTGAGTAAGAGTTACAGAGTCTAGCTTTTTTTCCAATCCTAAAATGCAGAAAATTCTAATGAATTACCTAAACGTTCTTGTTTAGGAGACTTGCTACATCTGCCAATTCGTCAGGTTTACCTTAGCTGTTTGCCAGAAGAATTAATCATGCAAATGTGACTTGCTGAGCTTAGAAAAAAAATCTCCTGGGAAGCAATGAAGTACATTTTTGTTGGCACAAATAGCAAAGCTGAATAAAGTGGATCCAATGTTGAAGTGGAAGAGGGAGAGAAGGATAAACAGCACGTGCAAGTGTAGTCAAATGGATTTCGATCCACTAAGACTACTGCAGATTCAAAAGGGACTTGAGGCACATGTAGATATATCTGTGTACAGATGTGTTTCTTTTGGTGATATCCATGTATGTATTTCTCTCCTTTCTCCTTAGACAGCTTACAAGGCAGCTTACAAATGTATTAAAATACCAGGGTACAAAATCACTTGTGTTGACACACCTACCTGAGTTCAAATCCATTTCTGATTTTCTCTTCAGGTAATGAGGTTGCAGACTTTTCCAGAGGTATCTTTTAAATATAAAGATTATCACACCAGTGCTTAAGTGCTGATAAATTGACTGCCTCTAGGATCACTGAATCGTTCAGGGAGAGGGAATTTCCTCTAAATGGAAACTTTGCATTCAGAGGAAATTCTCTCTCCCCGAACGATTCAGTTATGCAAGAGGTGAGCCGACGATTCCCTGATGTTGAGGAAGCATGCCAGGCTTTCACACACATGCACTTCCTCAATGTTTGAGAGGCAATTTATTAGCACTTACCCCACAGTAAGTGCTGGTGTGATAATTGTCTATGCCTCAGGAAGTTCTCAGTCTCAATCCCAAAGAGAAGATCTAAAAGTCTCTTTTTTCCCATATTAAATCTTCAGCACAGGTCTAGGCTTATATAAAGAAGCAAAAGTATGTCAGGACTGGCTTACCAAAAGATTATCTGAACACTCTAGTCTTCACTGTTTCATGAACTGGAAATCTTTCTTAGCATGAATGACAAGTAATCACAAGGTGTGTTCTTAATGTATTTCATATGGTAAAAGCTATTTCTCCAGGTCAATACTTCAATCAGTGGGCAAAAGAACTATTTGAAGCAGGGATGGAGGACCTGTGTGGGCCTCCAGATGTCAACAGGTTGTAGCCCTCACTACAGGCTTTACTAGATAGTATAATTGCAATAGTAATAATAATAATAATAATAATTATTATTATTTATAGCCCGCCCAATCACAAGGAATCCAGGTGGGTTACAACAGTAAAAATAAAGATAATAAAATAAAATACAATAAATAAATAAAATACAATAAAATTAAAGAGAGCGAAGTGAGTACATTCACAGTTAGGCCTGATGAAAGTTGGGCCTCTCTTTTTCACTCCCTCCCAGGTCTGATGATGATGTCATGGAGGGAGGGCTCTTCTTCTTGAGGCAAGGATTTTATTTTAATTAATTTTAATTTAATTCTTCTCATTAAATTTAAGAGAAGAATTGGTGGACAGAGTGACATAAGTCACAGTAAATGGGGAGTAGAACTAGGTAGGGAAGGCCTGCCGGAAGAGATCCGTTTTAAGAGCCTTCTTAAAGGCTGTAAGAGTAGAAATGTCACGAATCTCCTTCGGCAGGTCATTCCATAGCTTCGGAGCTGCGATGGAAAAGGCCCTCTGGGTGACTGAACCTAGCCTAGATTTTATTGGCTGAAGTAGATTCTTCCCCTTCGAGGACCTTAGAGTGCGGGACGGACAGTATGGAAGTAGGCGATCTCTTAAGTATTCTGGACCCAAGCCATGTAGGGCTTTGAAGGTAATCACCAACACCTTGTACCTTGCCCGGAAACTAATTGGCAGCCAGTGAAGGGATTTCAAAACCGGTGTTATGTGATCGGTACGACGAGTACCTGTAATTAACCTGGCTGCCATATTTTGTACAAGTTGAAGTTTCTGAACTTGGGACAAGGGTAGCCCCATGTACAGCGCATTACAGAAGTCCAATCGAGAGGTGACCAGCGCATGTACAACTGTTTCAAGGTCTCCCTGCTCCAGGAAGGGGCGCACTGCTCCAGGAAGGGGCGCAGCTGGCGTATCAGCCGAAGCTGATAACAAGTGCTCCTGACTGTCGCATCTACCTGAGTTCAACAGTAGTACAATAGTAGTTCAACAGCATCTAAAGATCAACTCATTCCTCATTGCTAAACTAAAAGTTTATGGTCCACTTAAATTTTTATTTCTCTTAGGCTAATTATTGTCCCACTTCACTCAGTTTTAGGACTTTACCAGAGTTGTTCTATACATGTCTATTCAAACAGAAGCTGCAGTAGCAGAGTGATGAGCATCTGATTATAGCGTAAATTGCTACTGGACTGTGCCCTTATTGGTAGGACAAAATGACAGTCAATGGAGGTAAACTTTAATCTTTTCACAATGGAATCTCTGAACATAAGGCAGTTGACACAACGTACTGTTGCAGTGGGCCCTTGGTATCCACTGGGGTTTGGTTCCAGGACCCGCCTCCCCCACCATGGGTATCAAAATCTGTGGATGCACACATCCTATTGCATTCAATTGTGTGATAAAATGGCATCCCATATATAAAATGGCAAAATCAAAGTTTGCTTTTTGGGATTTCCTTTTGAATATTTTCGTGTCATGGATGGTTGAATCCACGGATGCAGAATCTGTGGATAGCAAGGGCCGACAGTGCTGTGGCAGCTGTATGGTCATCAAGATGGGAAGGACAACCAAAAGTAACATGCAATGTAAAGACCATTAAAATGAATAACTAAAGTGCCGGCCTGTGGCTGGAGTCATGGTGTAGCATCCACACACTGGATGCCATGACCCTGCCCCATCATGCCATGATGCCAAGTGCCCTTCTAGACAGCACGTGGCATAATGGCGCGACTCTTTGTGCCGCTCCACCAGGGCTAGTCTGAAGAAGAAGAGCCCTTCCTCCATGATAACTATGATCCTTCGGCCTGCAAGGGAGTGAACAGGCAGGCCCAGCTCCACCAGGGCTAGCCTGAAGAAGAAAAGCCCTCCCTCCATGATAACTGTCATCCTTTGGCCTGTGAGGATGTGAACAAGCAGGCCCAGCTTCACCAGGGCTAGCCTGAAGATAGAGAGCCCTCCCTCCATGATAACTATCATCTTTTGGCCTGTGAGGGAGTGAACAGGCAGGCCCAGCTCGACCAGGGCTAGCCTGAACAGGAGGCTGCCATGATTACGTCCCGTCATGTGCTAGGGTTAGGCTGCATGTGGGCGGAGCACCCTGAGGCAACCCTAGAATGTGACGAGGACGTCACGTAAAGCCTGTCTGTACCGGGCCTTAGACATATTCAGTGCAAGCTCCTTTGAGAGAGATAGCAGATACCACTGTGTCTCACAATAAATTCATTTCCCATTTCCAAGACAAGTTAATACATATATGCATGTGTTTATTTAAAACATATCCATCTGCCTTCCAATAATACAGCATTCAAGATGGAAATTGTATATTTAAAAATAATTTGAAGTGAACATTTAAAAACAATGTAAGTCTGGAAAACAGCTACAGCAATAACATGAGTGGTATACCTACAACAAAATGTGGCAATAGTATTTTTTTTAAAAAAAGCATTCAAAGCTTCGGAGTAGAGGACATTTTAAACCTGATACCCTCAAGCCATCAGAATTTGCACCAGGTGAACAGATGTCACAAAGGAGATCCACCAAGAAGGTTCTACCATCAGAAAAGCTTTGTCCCTGGTAGTTCTTTGTCCCATGACAAGATTAGGCAGGTTTCTATGGCAACTGATGGTTCTTCATATGCTCTTGCCCTAGTCTGTCTAAAGCTGAAAACCAGTCTGTTAAATTGTGCTTGTGAACAAATTGACAGAGACTGAAGATCTTTAAGCCCTGGCAAAATATGTTCCCAGTTTTTGGCTAAACATTCTGGCCTCTGGTTATATGCAGTGCATGTCCATTCAGTGATGTCTCTAAACATGATAATTATATACTTATCAGCAGGCATCTGAAAGAGCTGTGTGAGCTTGCATGGAAGTTTTAGTGGTAGTATTACAACTGCCATTATTTTATGTTGTTGTTGTTGTTGTTGTTGTTGTTGTCATTACCAGAATCTTGTTGGGGACTTATGTCTAAGGGAATTAGAACTGGGCAGTTCTGCAACGTCTGATCCAGTAAAGACTCTTGTTAAATTACTGTGTAGAGGAACCACAGAAGTGATAATTATACATTGGGAACAATGTACATTGGGAGTGAAGCCTAATGAGACCTATGCCCAATGGGATTTATGCATATTGGGACTAATATACATCAGTCCCATTGTGCATCAGGACACTGGCCAAGGAGTGCTGATACACAGCAGTAGAGTTCGACGTGCAGAGCACAAGTATGTTTTTATTCGGACAATGACCAGCAAGATCCAAAAAGATACAAAGCACAATACAAATTTCAAGTGAGAAACAATAAAACAAAATAAAATAGAGTAATATAAAGGTGCACTCTCCTGTGATTTTATACATTTCATAATTACATGAAAATAAAATATGCTGACATCCTTTCTACAAATAGCAAAGAAGCACTGGCAGTATTTTAGGGATGCCAGCTTTACTATGTCCCTTCTAAATTGTCATCTCCGTATCCTTTGTGTCTAGAGGCAACATGCTGACTGAAGGGCAGCATGATATAGACAGACATATTTTATTTGATCAATGCCCAACACAATTTTAAAAGATTTCAAAGGCCAGTACATAAGTACAGCAGTGGATTTCGAAATGCTTCAGTACAATAAAGTACTATAAAGTAAAATAAATTAAAATAGAGTGCAAAGATTATATTTCCCCTGATAATTTTTCTTTAAAACTTTAAAATTAAAATGATAATAATAACATAAAATAAGAATGTACTTAAGATAGGGAGTTATTTTTTTATCTGGATTTGTCTTATTTTCATTGCAGCAACACAATATTTAGCAAGTCAATATGTAAGTAAATACCTGAAGTAGGTATTTCACATAGAAATTATCTGGATGCCCTGGCCATTTTTCTACTAGAGGTACAATATAAATTGACCTGATATCCTCATCAAATTTACAAGGTAACAGTACATGTGAAATAGTTTCTACTTCTGCTTGGACAAGTGCACTCAGTTATGGGAACTTTACTGAATCTGCCTTGGAGTAGTGCAGATGGGAGAATGTTATATCTGGCTTTTAAAAAAAGCAATTCTCAATCTAGGAAACATTAACTTTTGTAGATAACTTGCAGGTTCCCATACTCCCTTGTTTATCAAAAATCTATTATGTTGTGGAAGTCTACTAAGCTCATTCTGAAATTTCATATCCTTTATTCTTTGAATAACTATTTGTTTAGCTTGATCATTACTTTGTGATAACAAGAATAAAGGAGAAAATCCATGAGAAGCCAGTTTAAGTTCTACCGCTTTTTTGCAGTGCGACAGGACACTGGCTAAGGAGTGCTGAGACACAACAGTAGAGTTCGATGTGCAGATGGGCACACTGTTACACTAAACCCATTGATCAGTGGGATTTACCTACATATTGACTTGCCAATCAACAGTTGATTCCAAGAGTCTACTCTGGTTGGGACTAACCATTAGGATTCAGGCCAAGGGTTCATAGCAGTAAGAAGACAAGCTCCATGTACTCTGAGATGGTCAAAGGTAAATAAACAGTTGACCATCTCAGAGCATATGGCGCTTGTATCCTTACTGTTTTCTGCTTTTATTGTGCCTTTCAGCACTCCCCTTTCTACTACAATACTGCAGGGGTTCATAGCACTTCTGCTATGTAGCCAAACATACATAATAAGGGGCATACTTATCAAATTTGCAGATGACACCAAATTAGGAGGAATAGCTAATAACCCAGAGGACAGGATCAAAATTCCAAATTACTTTAATAGATTAGAAAGCTGGACTAAAGCTAACAAATTCAATTTCAACACAGAGAAATGTATGGTACTGCACTTAGGACAAAAAAAAAAAAAATGAAATGCATAGATATAGGATGGAGGACACCTGACTGAATGACACTATGTGTGAAAAGGATCTAGGAGTCCTAGTAGACCACATGTTGAACATGAGTCAACTGTGTGATGTGGCAGCTAAAAAGGCCAATGTGATTCTAGGCTGCATCAATAGAAGTATAGTGTCTAGATCAAGGGAAGTAATAGTGCCACTCTATTCTGCCTTTGTCAGGCCTCTCCAAGTATACTGTGTCCACTTCTGGGCACCACAATCCAAAAGGGATGTTGAGAAGCTGGAGTGTGTCCAGAGGAGGGTGATCAAAATGGTGAAAGGTCTGGAAAGCATGCCTTATGAGGAAAGGCTTATTAAGCTGGTATGTTTACCCTGGGGAAGAGATGGTTAAGAGGTGATATGATAACCTTGTTTAAATATTTGAAGATAGTGATGTAAATAATATTAGTCAAAATTCAATAAACAGAACAAATATCTATTATTTGAAGATTTCGAAAGCTTTTTAAAGAGAAGAAATTATGAGCACTTCTCGATCAACGAGTAAGAATTTTGGTTTTTAATTCGATCGCCAGGATTTGAGTATTTTGCAGAAGCAAAGCTATAATTCATATTGGGTTTTTCTAGCAGAGGAGTGTTGTGTAAACCTCTGCCAAACTTCCTTTTGACATGCTAATTGAGTTTGAAATGCCTGGTAATTAGTGTAAATCTTCGCCTCCCTTGTCTTTTATTTTCATTCAAGAAATCTTGAAAAATACTTCTCAATGGGGAGAGAAAAAAATAACTTTTTGAAAGTGGGACTTTTTAAAAGAATATTTTTTTTAAAAAAAATGCATTTAGTTCTCTATGGAAGAAAAGAAAAAAAAATGATTTGTCACAACACTATTTGAAGGGATGTCATATTGAGAATGGAGCAAGCCTGTTTTCTGGTGCTCCAGAGATGAGGACCCCGAATAATGGAGCTACAGGGAAAGAGATTCCACTTCAACATTAGGAGGAACTTCCTGACAATGACAGTTGTTTGACAGTGGAACACACTCCTTCCTCGGAGTGTAGTGGAGTCTCCTTCCTTAGAGGTCTTTAAACAGAGGCTGGTTGGCCATCTGTCAGGAGTGCTTTGAGTTCCTGCATAGAAGGGCATTAGACTGGATGGCCCTTGTGGTCTCTAATGTTACATGACATATAGTTTGATAGGGGATTCTGGTGATTGTTATTTATATCCTGCTTTTCTCTCACTCTTGGACTCAAGGTGGCAAAATGATATACTAAATAAAGTTAAAAATATCATTATGCTATCCATAAAATTGAAACACATTCAAAAATACATATATTCAAAAGCATAAGTAAATAAAACACAGATAGACAGTACCACACAGTTCTGCAAGGCCCAGTCCCCTTGAGTAGTCTTCAAAGGCCTGCTGAAATAAAACAAAATAAATCTTAACTTACCTAAGGAAAGATACAAAGAATGATGCCAGTTCAAGTGGCACATGAGCAAGCCATTCACGGACCAATATTTAGGCGAGCCTTTTTAATCTTAATTATGCTGATGTAGTGGGTGTGCTGTGTGGTGTGCTGTGTTTTTTTAAAAAACAAAATATTTATATTTCAAATGTTTTAAAATGGTTTTTATTATTATTTGTAACCATGTTTTAAATCATACTGTTATTTTATTCACTTTTAAATTTTGCAATCAGTGTTTTAGGTGTTATTGTTTTTTAAACTATTGTAAACTGTCTTGGGTCCCATATTGGGAGAAAGGTGGGCTATAAGTGCAATATAAATAAACAAACTGAAAAAAGGAAAATTCCAGCATAAGCTACCATGGACTCCAGTCTACTTCACTGGATGCATCTGGAGTCTGTGAGAGCTTTTGTTACACATTTCTTTTTTCTCTTTTTAATGCTTTCCCCTTTTTAATGTTTCTACTTTTTAATGCTTTTGTATCGTTTTTGTACTGTTTTAAATTTGTTGCTAACCACCTTGAGTCCCTATATTGGGAAAAAGGGGGAATATAAGTAAATAAAACAATAATAATAAATAATAATAAATCTACCAGGGGCTGATAATTCCAGCTAGAGAAATCTGGGTTTCTCAACCATTTCTCCAGGGTAAAATAGGGTTGAGAAAAGATGCACCAAATAAATGCCATGTTCAACTGATACCCAGGTCACACCACAAGGGGCTGCGTGCCCACTATGATTTAAAGTGAATTTCTGATCGGGTTATATGACCGTCATCCCCATTTGAAACTGGTTCCGATCCTACTGTGATAGGTTTCAGTCGCACCCTTTGGGGTGGTCCAGGGACGTAGCCGGGGGGGGGGGGGTTCTTGGGGTTCAGACCCCCCCTTCCATTAGAAAAATGAATGGTGCATGCTGCTGCGCCGCCATGCCCAAGCCCCATTATAATGGTGGCACTTAGTCTGGACCCCCCCTTCCTAAAATCCTGGCTACGTCCCTGGGTGGTCTGTACATCACCATTGTTATGTAGAAGAGATTTCATAAGCTCTTCCTTGACAGGCAACCAGGTACCAAGCAACAGCTGCTGCAATTCACTCTTCTGCACAGCCTAGAAAAGCAAAGGAGCATGCTTCAGTTTTCATTCTGGGAACACTAGTGAAAACTGCTTTGGACTATGAACTCAATTTGTAGCAGTTGAATAAAGTGAAGACAAATGGGGAAAGTGGGAAGAGGAGAGGGAAACTGGGACATTTTAAAAGCAGCTGTGAAAATAGGGCAATAGCAGTTCAATCAGGACTGTATAACCTGTAGATTTATCATAAAACTTCAGTAGAACTGAATGTAGACATAGTGGAGCTGGGATTGAAACGTAGCTTGAAGACATAAATGCAGAAATTGAATTGCAATTAGTACTCCAGAGTAAGAATTTGAGAAATGAAACTTAAGAAGACTATATTCAAAGGACTATATTTAGTCCCAGCACAATTGATAATAGACTGAGACCAAAATATCAGTTACCCAAAACTGGACTGGCACCCCACATTCTTACCTTGGGAGAATTGATCCATCCCATGAACAAAAACATCTTATCCTTCAAGCTTGTTAATTGCTTTATCAACATGTACATTTCAAATGAGTTCCTTGTGAAAGTTAATTCTCTTTTTTAAAAAAAGTTTTCAGGTAACTCTTTCTCCCCACATTTCTACAAAGTGACTTGAAATGTAGAAGATAAAAAAGCTTCTGTAATTGCTATTATATCTAAAGAAGTTGATGGATCCTACATTTCACTTTGAAATTATGCCCTTCTTATGAACTGCTTATTAGGCAATTATATGTGCTGTTTAAGCTAGAAATGGCTGGGAACTGAGGTAAAAAAATTAAAAGCAACTCAGTGGCAGTACTCACTGAAAGGCAGTTTTCGCTGTGAGGTTGTCAGAAGGGCTTTAGAATAATGGGACACACAAGTAATCAGCACCAACCGCCAAGAACACTCTTTCCCACGTTTTATTCCAAGGGGACCTGATTAAGTAAAATATTGTGCTTATTACTTTTGAATGAGTGCTCTAGCTTGATCTGGCCAGGAAGAGAATTACTTCTGCCATTGCAATTTCAATCATCCATAAAGTGTAACATCTACCAAAGATATAGAAAATCATTGTGTCTTCTGGCTGGTTGCAGTTAGAAGCTAGCCAGCCAAATGTTTTATAGTCCTTCAAACCTAGAATTACAAAAACTCAAATGAGAGAAAAAATCTAAACGTTTTTAGCTGTGAAGTGTACTGCTGCTTGTGTGTAAATAGGAATAGAAATTATGGTTAATCTAAGTAATCAGGATTAAGTTGAAGATGCTACTGTTCATTGTGTGGGGGTAGTGATGTTGCCCTTAATGTTGTTGTATGCCTTCAAGTAGTTTTTGACTTATGGTGAGCCTATCATGGAATTTTATTAATAAGATATCTTCAGAAGGAGTTGTCTTTGCCCTCCTCTGAGGCCGAGAGTGTGTGACTTGCCCAAGGTCACCCATTGGGTTTCTGTGCCTGAGTGAGGATTCAAACACTGGTCTACTGTGAGCACTAAAACCACTACACTATGCTGGCTCCCCTGTTGTCTCCCCCCTGTTGTCTTTCTCCCATATCCAAAAGGCCCTTCCTGCATCTTGTTACAAAGTACAAACATTTCCATGATTTGTCTAGTCAGAAGTTGTGTAGATTTTCTTCCTGGGAAGAAATTTCTGCTTTCCACTAAAACTAAAACATATATAATTTTTTTGTAAAAAATTGGATGGATTAGATGAAAGGCCCACGTACACAGTTCAGCATCAGTTGTCTATGGGAAGACATGCTCACAGCATGTGAGTCATAGAAGCTTCCCACTTTGCTCCCCAGCAAGGACACAACCTTTGAACACAGAGGTGGCAGAGAGCCATCATGACTAATATACAAAGCCCATTAATAGTTTTATTTTCCATGAATGTGTCTAATCTCCTTTTATATTCATCTAAGCTAGTAGCCATCAACTTATACTGTGCAAGGGGTGTTGGGGGACATCAACTTTTTAAATTCTAAAATAACGCAAAGTTCCCACACAGCATGCATTGGATGAAGGAATACTTCTTTTTGTCTCCCCTGAATCTTGCAGTATTTAATTTAAAAAACAGAATCTCACATTTCAAAGGGAATATCTCTCTCTCTCTCTCTCTCTCTCTCGCATACACATAGACACAAAGACAAGCATACCCTTGTAGTATTGCAGTATTCCAGGATGGATCCAGAATAAAAACAGTGTGAGTTGCTCCCCCATTAGCTGTGGGGTAATCATCCAGTATCTATGATTGAAAACTAGAGGGGAAAGTCTGTTGCCTACATGTAGCCTAAGACCTACTTAGTGGTTTAAACTCTGTCATTTTGAATTTTGATCCCTTCTCCTGGGATCTTAGCTATTCCTCCTAATTTGGTGTCATCTGCATATTTGATAAGCATGCCCTTTATTATTTCATCCAAATCATTGATAAAGATGCTGAATAGCACTGGGCCCAGGATAGAACCCTGTGGCACCCCACTGGTCACTTCTCTCCAAGATGATGAGAAATTATTGCTGAGCACCCTTTGGGTTCAGCCGGTCAACCAATTGCAAATCCACCTAACAGTTGCATTGCTCAGCCCACATTTTACTAGCTTGTTTGTAAGAACTCCTGGAGAAAGGGGAAATTCCCAGCAGATTAGAGGAGGGCAAATATCCCTATCTGCAAAAAAAGGGGGAAACAGAATACCAGTCAATACCAGGAAAGATTCTAGGCAGATAATGAAACAGAGAGTCTATGGACAGGAAGTTTCATATCAAGTTCTTATCAAAAGCAAACCAAATGAAATTTTCAAATTCAGTTAAATGCTGCTGTGCCCAGTATAGAGAAGATAGTGTTGCACTTGACTGTCTTGCACAACAAACATGGGAGGTACACAGAGTTTCAAAGCCAGATGCTTATGAAGCAATCGCTTCAAGCCTTCTTTACTAACATACACCTTTCAATTTTGCTTTCTACTACATCCTAGTTTTTTTTTTAAGATCATAAATGCTTTCAGTTGCATTTATGAAGAAACCTGTGAAAATTTTAAGGGTTGTGTGAAATCTTACCAAAAAAAGAAAAGAATCAAAGAAATTCTCACCCTTTTTTGTTGAACAAATACTACTCTTATCTCATTACAGTTGGCATTTGTTTATGCCTCCCGAAGGTCTGTGTGCAATTGTTCCCAGTCTTTTGAGAGGATTTAGCCACCAGGGTTCCCTTGAAGGGGCAAAGAAGTAATTCCTAAACTGAAAGAAGCTTTGCCGGCCTGCTATAGGCAAAGATCTAAATTCAGCAATGAATTATAACAAGAGAACCAAGAGCCACAAAAGCAAACAATGTCCTTCAAGGACAAAACAACAACAACAATAAAACTCCAAACACTTCTATTTCAGTCCTACTCTCTAACCTCAGTCAAGTGCAACCTGTCGTTTGGGCCATTCTTAAGTTGTGACTAGCTACTTTTATATATTTGTTGGACATAAATAGTGAAACAACAATGGAAATAAGCCTCAACCAATAAGCAAGCTCAAAGAGGTAGTTAGTGAGCAGAATGCTGGTTGCCTGGAGCATCATATGGTTGATGGATTGTGGAATGACAGTCAACAGATAACACCTTGCTGCTGTTGCACATTTTGTCTGCATGAATTAATAATCTTGTTACTAAGAACAAACAGGTGTGCCTGGCCTATTTTGGGCACAGCTTAGAGTACCCAGGGCCAGGTTGTCAGGAGGAGCAAATCAACACAGCATGATAAAGCTATGCACATTTTTAAAACAGCTGACAACCTGGCTTTTTATCTCTAAATGACACAGTCCTTTGGATGCAGGTGCCAGGCAAATGCAGGTGAGTATAGCAGGTCCCATGGGCCAGATTGAAAAGAAGGCACAGAAGGGAAAGACTCCCATTAGCCAAACAAGGGAGCCTCTATTCTTTGTCTGAAGCTCTTTTCTAAGTGCATGTGAAGCTGGAAATCTTTTGAATTTCCTGGTCTGGAATAGGCAGAAACACTTCCTCCACTGCAAAGTGAAAATGCTGGCAACAAACATAACAACATCTCTTTATCATCTGTTTTATTCCTCTATAAACAGTGCTTGGAAAGTTACTTTTTTGGACTACAGCTCCCATATTCCCCCAGCTGGTAGGGCTACTTTTGGTAAAATATTTTTTCCATATTCTGTCTATTGCCATGATAAATGATAAAATCTTGTAAGGGAAAGGAGTAACTGACAAACTGACAGAAGAACTGCCAGTTTTATATATGGCAACATGTCTATCCGTGGTAAATCCATGAATATGAGTCCTCATTACAAAGGCAATGTTGCAAAACATTCAACTATTATTGCCTGCTAAGAGTTCTAGACGTTCACCAGGCCAAGTATAGCAAGGGTTTTTTCTTCTTAACAGAAAACATTACAGTTAAAAAGGATGGACAGAACTGGTGTGATTTCCTTCTTAATACCAAATGACTTCATTCATTTTGAATTGGGAGTTATTTTCCGAACTAAGGAGCTGAACAGACCACCCCTAAGAGGCAGCTTCATGCTGTTCCTGGTAGTGCTGGGTTGGGGACACAGCAACTGCATGTCCACACCCACAACCAGCAGTTTCATGGTGAAAAAATAAGAACAAAAAGTGGCTCCTTTTTTGCACCAAGGAAAGGGCACACTAGCCACCGCCACAGCTCTTCCATGGCTTTTTGGTGCTCCATGATGCCTCCTCCTGCCATGCGGTGGGACATGTGGCATCACACTAGTGTGCGGAGTCGGGGTGCACAGCATGCCGTCGCCATGCCCCCAATCTGCCCCAATGTCAGATTTATTGCTGGTCTGTTAGGTCCTAAATCTGAATCTAAATATTCCTCAAGATTCAATAGTAATTTTAATCTGGAGGGAGATGGGAACACAAGCAAATGCCTGCAGAACATGATCATAGAATCATAGAATCATAGAGTTGGAAGAGACCACTAGGGCCATCCAGTCCAACCCCCTGCCATGCAGGAAATCCAAATCAAAGCATCCCTGACAGATGGCCATCCAGCCTCTGTTTAAAGACCTCCAAGGAAGGAGACTCTATCACCCTCCGAGGGAGTGCATTCCATTATCGAACAGCCCTAACTGTCAGGAAGTTCCTCCTAATGTTCAGGTGGAATCTCTTTTCCTGCAGCTTGCATCCATTGTTCCGGGTCCTGTTCTCTGGAGCAGCAGAAAACAAGCTTGCTCCCTCTTCAATATGACATCCCTTCAAATATTTAAACAGGGCGATCATATCACCTCTTAACCTTCTTTTCTCCAGGCTAAACATCCCCAGCTCCCTAACTCGTTCCTCATAGGGCATGGTTTCCAGACCTTTCACCATTTTTGTCGCCCTCCTTTGGACACGCTCCAGTTTCTCAATGTCCTTTCTGAATTGTGGCGCCCAGAACTGGACACAATATTCCAGGTGGGGCCTGACCAGAGCAGAATACAGTGGGACTATACTTCCCTTGATCCAGACACTATACTTCTATTGATGCAGCCTAAAATCACATTGGCCTTGATAGCTGCCGCATCGCACTGTTGACTCATGTTCAACTTGTGGTCTACTTGGACTCCCAGATCCCTTTCGCCCAGAATACATTTCTCCTCTTCATAAAAACATGGGGAAAGGAAATTCTTCTTCAGGGACACCTGAAGAACAAAAACAGGGCATTTTTATACAAAATGGGCTCAAACCTATGGAAGAATGCATGATAAAGCTATGCACATTTCCTCCCCCAGATTCAGAGCACTGCTCTACTCACAAAAGCTCTGCATTTTTTTCTTGAAACTTTGCAATTTCCTTGACTATTGCCTTGTTTACAACAATTGCTTACCAAAACAACAACAACAACACTGCAACAACTGCATTGGCCTTAGGCCCTTTCTTAAATGGTAAAGGATGATAGAATCATTGAGTTGGAAGAAGAAATCTCAAACACCATTAAGCCCAACCTCCTGACATGCAGAGTGCTCCCACAGATGGCCATCCAGCTTCTGTTTAAAAACCTGTAAAGAAGGAGACTCCATCACACTCAAAGGCAGTGTATTCCACTGTCTAACAGCTCTTACTATCAGGAACTTCTTCCTAATGTTGAGGTGGAATCTCTTTTCCATGGGACAAAAATTTCCCTGCACTTAATCTTCCAGAACTTGATAACGTGATCTCTCCAGAATGAGTAATTCACTGCAAACTTTGTCCCATTCTTTCCTCCCCCTTTTTCCCTCAAAAAATGAAACAATAATTTTAAGGAATGCATAACAAATCTCCGTACTTGTTTGTCTGAAGTCTGGTATGCACACATTTATTTCGGGAATACTATCCCTGAAAATCTTATCCAGTTCTGACAATCAAGAAAAAGAATGACCATTTGTTGTTTTATCATAACGGTCAAAGGCTGTTGTAAAATCTTTGCTTTCAAACTTAGAATTGTATTTGGATCCATGTCGAACTGGATGGTGTCCAAACTAGTTGAAGCCAAATTGGGCCATTTTCCAGGCTGCTGAAACTAGAGTCATTACGCCTTCTATCTTTTGCTAGATGAATCCCAAATCATCTCTGATCACATTTTGGAAAGCCAACCAAAATAGTTTCAGTCTTTCTGAATTATATGTAATGTATAAGCCTCTAGCCTTTTAAACATTGCAACAGGCAGATAAATATTGCATCTGAGATCTGCGATTGTCAACACTTTGCCCCTTTAAACAATTTTTCCCTGCAGCAGTTGTATTTCAGATGCTTTTTTGTCTCTGTTTTCAATTTGGTTCCCTTTATCCTGTCTGTTTGCAGGTTATGTGCACTGTCTGATTATATTAAGATTGCCACTCAAGACTGTCATTATAATCTGGATTGTTTTTGTTAGCTGTGTTGCTGTTAGACTCATTATTTTCAGTCTGTTAAATGTCCTGACATAGATTTGATTACCTACCTGAAGATTCATTATTTAAATTAACCAAAAGATCCACATCAGGCATTATCCTTTCTATCTTTGGTTTAGATAGCCCAGTCATTCCTCCACTTCAAATGACTAATACCTTCAATGGCTACCAAAATAACAACAAAAACAATCCAAATAAAAGATACAAAGAAAGAAATAAAAGCTGTAAAACTTTCAACATTTATTTTTAAATCTGGATTTTTAGTTGCAGATCACTTCCTCAGAGGCAGTGACTTAATTTATTGTAGTTGTAAGGTGGAATATATATATATATATATATATATATATATATATATATATATATCCTTATTTCTATTTTGCTAGAAAGATTTTTTTCATTCTGTATTGGTAGCTGATGGCTTTAATATGAACATTATTTTGAGGACAGTGTACTGCACCCTGGATTGCTCCTTGAAACATCCAGAGCAGATTTACTACCTCATTGACATGGAAGCCACCAGTTGCCATTGTAGCTCTAGATACCACTGGATGTGAAGAGCTGGAATGGAGTATTGTTTATGAGCATGTCATCAGTCTGAAAATCCTTAGTTTAAAGTAAGGGGTGAAGCAGACCAGAAAAAAACACTGGCTTTGGGGTGGCATGGGAGCGTGGTGTACACACAGTGCATACCCTGATGCCACCCCCAAGCTGGGGTCACTCTGCCCCACTGACCACACAGCAGGCAGCATCATGGCAGAAACACCAAAAAGCCGCTGCTGCGACTGCAGAAATGCCTTTTTCCCCCATGCAAAAAGAAGCGGCTTTCTGCCGTTTCTTTATGTGCCAGGAAAATACCAGATCAGGGCCACAGTATATGATTGCCACAGCCCTGATCCACTGCTTAAAGGGGGGGGGGGTCACACCGCCCCTTTAGGGCCATCTGTTTCAGCCCTTAGTACAGTATAATGTTCTGCTTCAATCAAGGGGATAATTCCAACATTACCTCCCTGTACTGTTATAGGAAATTATTGGTATGTTGTGGTGCAACTTCTCTAGGTAGAAGGACCAGAGAGGAAGAAAACTGCCATTGGCATGTTTGTTGATAAACTGACAAGTTTGTTGAGAAATAAATTGGATGATAAAGGAGATATCTCTTCTATTACTGGATCAAGTAAATAAGAATAACATTTACACTACAAAGATATTTTCGATCAGCAAATAAACCCGGTAAATTTCTAGTGTATAAGGTAAGAAAAAAGATAGCAAAAAACTCAATTATGAAATTGCAGGAAGACTTCATGGAGAATTTCACTGTGGAAACACCAAGCAAGATTGTCTGGGATACCAGTAAAGCAGTGATGAGAAGCCTTCTGATACGAAGAGGCACAGAGATCAAACACAAACATGAACAAGAATTATAACAATCGGAAAAGGAGGTGTTGGGGGCAGAAACAGAACTGAATAAAGATTCCACAAATGATAGGAAAGACAAACATTTAAATTAGTTGAAGAAACAATTAGAAAAAAATACATTAGATGTGGAAAAGAAAATGAAATATATCAAACAAATACACTTTGAAAACATGAATAAATCTGGGAAGTGGTTGGTGAACAGATAAAGGAAAGAAAAACAAAAAAGGTTATATCAGTACTTAAAGTAGAAGAGCGAATACTCAATAGGCAAGAAGAAATTGATACACTCTTTCTGGAAATATTACATTAACTTATACAAGAAAGATGAAGTCTCACTCGAAACAACTGAAACATATTTGGACAACCAAGAAAATTTCTGAAAAACAGCAAAAAATATTGAATGTGGCCTTCACTGTTGGGGAAATCTCTGAATCAATTAAGAAGCTCAAAATAGATAAAGTGCCTGGCCCACATGGATTTACCGCCTGGTATTATAAGGAACTCCAAGATGAAGTCAAGATTCCACTACTGTGATGTCCAGCCAGGCCTGTTTGACTCTCCCCCTACATTTTCTTTCATATTAGTTCAGGCCATAGTATGTTTCAGTATAGGAAATGTTCATTGTATTAGTTGTGGGAGGAGCTGTAGGATCCCCTGCATTTTTCCAGGTTTGTTTTACCCCTTCCCAGCATGCTCTGTTTTAGCTAGAGGCTTTTCGTTTTAGGCAGTCTTTGCTGTGAGCTTGCAGAGAGCTGTCTTTTGGTGGCAAACAGGTCCAGACAGCTGGAAAGGGCATTTCTTACACGTTAGCCATTTTAGTTATCAGGAACAAGTTAGCCGAATCAGTTACCAGGAACAAGTCAGCCGAATCAGTTACCAGGAACAAGTTAACCAAATTAGTTACCAACATCAAATAAGACAAAGAAATCAGGAGCTGAAAGACCCTGCATCAGCTCCATTGAGTGAGGAGATCAAACCAAGATCAAACCCAGAGAGATGACACCCTGAAGATTACTAAAAGTCAAACTGTAAAGTATCTTTTATTTCAAGTTATCTAGAGCTGGGGAGGAGAAAACTCTTTATTTTTGTTCTTTAAATTAAACTTCCCCCTTTTTGAACTTTACATTCAGCATCAGAGCCTTTTTGGGTAGAAGAGTTTGATCTCACCAGGGTACTGGCGTTGCACACCCAAACCTGCCACCATCTTTAGTTGGGTGTGTCTTCACAACTACAAAGAACGTTTAATGACATAAAGGCTAAAGGAATACCAGATTCATAGAAGAACACGGATATAGTAGCAATTCCAAAAGAAGGCAAAGATATTAGAGATATGACAAATGATAGACATATCTCGCTTTTAAATATGGATTATAAGATCTTTGCAATAGCCTTGGCAAAAAAATTTAAACAAGTTTTAAAGGAGCACATTGACAAAGTTCAAATGGACTTTTTACCAACAAGATAGTTAAAGGAGAATATTAGATTATATTAGACATGCTGGAATATTACGAAAGAAATAATTTTAAAAAATTAGCCTTAGTTTTTGCTGAAGCGGAGAAGGCAATTGATAATGTCAACTGGAACTGCATGTTTGAAATACTCGCTAAAATGGGAGTTGGAGATAATTTTGTGGCATGGATCAAGAAACATTTTGAAGACTAAATGTGCAAATAATTGTTAATGTGAACAAGTAAAATAAAAACCTTGAGATATACGAAAGAACTCAACAAGGCTGTCCTTTATCCCCAGTGCTTTTCATAATGGTCTTGGAAATTCTGGCTAATAAAATAAGGGGGAAAAAAGATATTTGCAGCACAAAAATTAAGGGTCATGAATACAGATTGAAAGCCTTTGCTGATCATTTGGTCATAATTTTGGAAGAGCCAATTAATCAAATAGAAATGTTGTTTAATATTATCGATGACTTTGGAAATGTTTCTGGTTTTAAAATTAACAGGAATAAGACAGCACTGTTAACAAAAAACTTATTAAAAACAGAAGAACAAAGTGCTGAAAGTATTACTCACTGTCAGATTAAAAAGAAAGTCAAGTACTTACGAATTTGGATGACAAACAAAACATGGATATCTTTGATAACAATTATAAAACTAAATGGAAGGATACTTTTTAGAAAGAGTTAAATACATAGTCTAAATTGCAATTATTGTTATTTGGACAAAATGATGGTTTTACCAAAATTAACTTTTTATTTCAAACCATCCCAATTTTGAACAATGACAAGTTTCTGAAGGAAAGGCAAAAAGACATAAGAAATTTTGTAAGAAACAATAAAAAGCCACAGATAAATGGGGAAACAATGACATGCCAGAGGGAAGAAGGAGGAGGAGTATTACCGGATATGAATCTATATTACCAAGCTAACATGTTAAATTGGATTGCAGAATGAATTACTCTTGAAAATGACAAATTATTGAACTTAGAAGGCTTTAATAACAGGTTCGGATAGCATGCTTATGTTTGGTATGTGAAAGTAGCGACCCATAACGAATTCGGACATCATATTATAATGAGATCTTTGTTACGCACATGGGAAAAAATAGGGAAAAATTTAAAGGAAAATTCCTTTTGGATCTCTCCACAAGAAGCATTCATTGGTCAATTGAAATCATTAGATTTGTGGCTAATTTACAGAGCCTGTTAGATATGAACTGAAACCTATTGAAGAACTAACTCAATTAGACCCTCATATGCACTGTTTTTTATATATACAATTAAAAGAACAATTTAAAATGGACCAGAAAATAGAAGAATTTGGCGAACATACACTGGAATTAGGTAAAATTTTATTTGACAATAAAAGCAAGAGAATGACTAAATTATATAGATTCCTAAGGTGCTTAGATAGGAAGATGATTTGATATCTGCTGCTATGATCAAATGGTCCTCGAATTGTGGCCAAATTATAGATAACGAGAGGTGGAAGTATGCCCGAAACGAAACTAAGAAATCTACCAAATCCCAACATTTACAAGAAACTTTTTGGAAAACAGAACAGAAGTGGCATTTAATGTCACATAGAGTAGCTAAGGTCCAAAACACACTGCAGAAATAGTCCAGTCTGAGACCGCTTTAACTGTCTGGGCTCAATGCTAGAGAAAACTGGGAACTGTAATTTTGTGAGACATTGAGCCTTCTCTGTCATAGAGCTCTGGTGGTACAATAAACTACAATTCCTAGGATTCCCTAGCACTGAGCCAAGGCAGCTAAAGCTGTCTCAAACTGGATTATTTCTGCAGTGTGTTTTGGACCAAAGATTTATAAAAGTGATGTTGGAAATGCTGAGCAGTTATTGGCTCATGGTTCCATGTTTGCTGGCACTGCCCGAAACTTAAAGCATATTGGGAACAAATACACATAATGATTAAACAAATGTTACAGATTAAATTTGAGATGCTACCAGAAATATACCTTTTAAACATGTTGAATAAGATTCTATCACAGATTGAAATAAAATATGGATGTATAATGTTATATCTGATTATGGCAGCTGGAATGATATTGGTGCAACACTGGAAGAGCGAGAAAATGCCTAAGATAAGATATTGGAAATGCTTGAAATGGATAAATTAGCCTGTTGCATAAATTACAAGGATTTGGAGGTAGTAGAGGAGGAATGGTCCCCGATTGTGACATATTGTAAATTAAGGTTGGAGAAAGGTGAAGGAAGAATAAAAGTTTTATTAGAACACAAAGCATTTATAAGGGAAGAACCATAAGATTTTGAATAAGCTTTATGAAAACTATAAAAAAATTGTAATGTATTATAGATTTAAAAAATCTAAAGGGGGAGATGACATCTGTCTTTTGGCAGTAATGGGCTGTGGCATTCACCTGCATTCTATTAAAACCCTGGAGAGATGGGGTGAGGGGGGTGAGGCTCTGTGGGAGAAGAAAAGAGGGGCCACAGTGTGTTTCAAATAAATACATTTAATAAATAAATATATTTAAATATATATATATAAAAATAAAAATACACGTTTAAAATCTTCTTTCAAAAATCACATCTTACCAAATTTCCACTTTAACTACATGAAAGAATGTGCATAGACTGTGCATATGATATTGTATTTTAAAGGTGTAATTTCAATTTTGCTAGTTGTTTATGACAAACGTCTTACTGAGGTAATTGCATAATTCTGTGATACAAGGGAAATACGATTTATGTGTAACATCAGTACAAAAACATTACTAAGAATTCTGTATGTTGTAGTAATGGAGAAGGTCAGTTTTGGGGGAGGGGGGGTTGATACCATGAATTACTATAATGCCCATCCTAGTGATACCACTGCTTCTGAGTAGATATATATATATAGGACTGTGCTGTTCATGTTCCAAGAAGGCAATGTTTCTTAAAGGAAAAAAAATCACATATTGCTCTTGCTACAGCTAAATTGTCTCATTTTAATTAAAACTGCCAGGATTCTGTTCAGTTTTTAATCTTAAAATAAACAGTTAAATTCATTTCTAAAATGTGCCTACTCATGGCAGAAGCCAGACAGGACATCAAATCCTATCACAACAATGATAAAAGAAAGAAAACAGAGATGTTTGAAAATCCTACTATGTTCATGATCAGACTGTAAATCAGTGGCAGCTGTTGACTTTCATAACAGTGAATCCATTCTGGGTTTAGTCTAAACTTTTTTTTTAAAAGCTATCCAAGTTGCTGAATCCTTTCCACAATATAGGTTCAGCTCTCAGATAATTCCTTCAAAATTCAGAGTAAAACACAGAATGGATTCATCACCCAATGGTCAACAGCCTCCCTTGCTCTAAAATATGAAACCATTGTGTGTATGTGCCTTTGAGTTGCCTGACTGCATGCAATTCATAGGGGTTTCCTAGGCAAGGAATCCTCAGATGTGGTTTTGCCTCTCAGATACAGCGTAAAGCACCTGGTGTTTGTTGATGATCTCCCATCCAAGTACTAACCAGGGTTGACCCTTCCACGATCAGACAGGACCTGGTGCCTTTAGGGTATTTAAGTTTCTCACCAGAAGTAGCAAGAGAAATAACTTCAGGCTCAAACCCACTTCCATTCACTCTACCTCAAAATTGTCCTTCTTGTCCTCATTTTCTTTGCCAAGACAAAGTGCTCTACACACATGGCATTTAAGTAATGTATGATTTAAGAACAGCAATAATCATTATGCTGTTAATGTATGGCCCTGGAATTGCCATCATTAACTTTGCATCTAGCTGACAGTCTTCTTCCTTCTACAAGGTCAGTTGTTAAAATGTTGCAGCCATGCTAGTCTCCAGGCTTGTTTGTCTTGTGTTAGGCAACGGCTCCCTCACTGGAATTTCTTGTTTTATGGTAACAACTAAGGGCTTTTTGTGAATTCCTTCAAGGTTGCTCAGGTCCTTTCTCCCAAAACTACTTACCCTCCTGGTTGGGCAAGTGTTTGTCTAGTTTACTGTAGCATAAAAACATTTCATTTTTAATGTATTCAGAAGGACATCTGCTATAAAAATGTATGCATGGTCAGCTTGATAAATCTCTCCCACACACCTCACTTTAGGAAAGTGTTTTATTTTGAAACTGTTATCATGGGATGAAAATAATAGGTCTGACACTTCAGACAGTCATGGCATTTACAAGATTATGGAATCTGAGATGGTGAAAACTACAGTAGATGTGAGTCTACTGGTAATGAAGGCTTCAATCACATAATTTAGTTAAATGCGTTTTTTAAAAAACAGGATGTCTAAAGTGGAGGCCCCAGGGCCTTTTGGAGCTCTTTAAAAAATGCAAACAATTCCCCTTGCCTTGCTCCCTAGCTTGCATAGTGGCATTTTCACTTTTTAGGGTCCCCTAGGCCATTTTAAGGAGCTGTCTTAAAAATAAACAGGATGGGAAGTGGCTTCCTATCAGTTTCTTTTGTTTGAAAGATGTAAAATGACCCTAGGGGGCTTAAAAACATGACAAGTTGCCCCTATTCTACTTGAAAGCATTTGGGGGCAATATCTTTGCAAATGTTTTTTGAGGGGATTTGGTGGGAAAGTCTAATGCATTCCCCAGCCTCCTACTTTTGCTCACTCCAGATTTAAAATATACCTTAGAATAGAGTAGAACTTAAGATAAGAACAGACAAATGACTTGAAAATCAAATAGATTTCAAGACAGAGACAAATAGATTTGAAGAGAAATCATTATAAGCCACACAAAAATTAAAACACTTAGAATTATACTGAGATGGAAAGCTGTCACCATGATGCTTCCCTCTGGGCTGTAAATTTGGAAGTCATTTCAAGATGAAGCATGCAAGTTTCCCAAATCCAATCAACTTTAAAAAGGATCTAAGGGGCTAAACAGACAGTCGTAAAGGGCCAGCGTAACACCGACCCTTTGAGAACCAGGTTAGGGCCATGGTAACTGCACAACACAGCCCCGCTCCAGCATTTTTCCAGCTCAAAAAGAAGCAGCAAAATGCCACTGCTTTTTGCAATGGAAAAGAGCATGTGGCGTCTGATCTCTGCACTGCAGGAGCATTCCCATGCTGCCCATTGTCTGGTCAAGTGAGCGGTGTGACTCTGGCTTGGGGGTGGAGTCGGGGCATGGGGCATGAGGTCGCCACCCCAAGTCAGCTATTACTGCTAGTCTGCTTTCCCCCTAAGCCTCCTTTTTTAAAATTAAAACTTTATTCAAAATGCATCATACAAAATCTTGCAATCATAAAACAATGGTATAAAAAGTTTCATATCATTAAAAAAAAACTTTCCTTATTAAAGTTTTAAACAATTTAATTCATTTAAAATAAATCTGACCATAAAGAACAGTGGCTAGATGGAGGAGAAACGGATGTAAAATTTGTATTAATATAATCTATGAGAGGAGAACATTTCTCCTGAACAGGTCTTTGATTTTGTTATTTTGAGTTATATTACATGTTATATGTTAATTTCTCCATAAGCCATTGATCCCAAACTCTTTTTTACCAGGTATCCAGGGATACAAGACCTGTTTTCCAATTATTAGCCACTTCTAGATGAGCTGCTGTCAGCAAAAAAGATATCAACTTTCTATTTTTTAAAGATTTATTACCTTTTGTGTATATTGAAAATAACAAAAGAGCTGGGCAAAAAATATTTTTTTGTTTTGTAATTGAAGCAATTTGGTTGATCACATCATGCCAGAAGTGGGTAATTTTGGAACAGTGTAACCACATATGGATATAAGTCCCTAAGACTGGACAACCTCTCCAACACAGAGGTGATATAGATTTTATCATCTGTGATTTCTTAACAGGGGTCAGATACCATTTATGTACTACCTTTAGAAAGTTCTCTCTGGTTAAAGCTGATCTTGACTTCAGCGCAGAAGATGACCAAATAGGAAACCAGTCTGATTCTGGAATTGATATATTTACTTCACTTTTCCACAATGTTTTGATACATATGGTATCATGATATGAATTGAACAAGATGAGATGATATATTTGGGAGACTGAACCTTTACTATTTCCAACAGGATCATTGCATAAAATTTTGAAGGGAGTCATAGATCTCAATCTTCTTTCCCCTTTCTTAAGTAAGCTAGAGGAAAGAGTTTTTATTTGCTTAAATTGAAACCACGAGATCGGTAATGGGTCTAGAGTTGATGCTAAATCTTCAATTGAATTAAGTTCATTATTCTTAAAGAGGTCTTTAATTCGATAAATTCCTTTTTCTTCCCAACCAAATTCTTGCCAAAATTTATCCTCATGAAAAAAATGTGGATGATGTAAAAATGGACAATTAGGTGACAAATCTGGAGAGAGAGTATCTTTCCATTTTTGCCACATCTCAATGGTAGTTTTAAACCAAGGGTTGTTTAACCCTTTAATCTCCTTTCCTGATACATTTTTTAAAAAATTTACTGTGGAAAGTGTGTACATCTATATCGAGTTCCATTTTTACCCATGAGATATTACTACTTTTTTTCATTAAAGGGATCGCCTGAGACATTTGAAAAGCTGTGAAATATAATTGAAGATCTGGTATGGCTACCCCATTTTTGAGGGGAGGAATCTGATAGATTGAGAGAAACGAGGTTTTTTATTATCAAAAATATATGAATTAATCAACCTTTGCCACTTTTTAATTCTCAAGTTTGAAGGAGACATAGGCATCGTTTGGAATAGAAAAAAGTTGTGGAACAATAAACATTTCCAAAAGGGTAATTCTCCCTAAAATCAAGAGGAATCGATGTTTCCATCCTTTTAATTTTGCAATAATCGAACTAGTAACATTTTTATAATTACATGGAATAAGTTGGTTAATATCTTTGGTCAAATATACACCCAGATATATAAAGCCCGATGGATATAATTGTAAGTTTCTTAACTTTTGCAGTATGTTCTGCTGATCAGAAGGAATATTAAAACATAAAAGTTTAGATTTTGTATAATTAATTCTCAAACCTGCAAAATGGTCAAAAGAATCTAAAATAACATTTGATTCCATAAAAGATTTATGTGGGTATTCCAAAAAGAGTAATATATTGTCTGGAAATAAATTTAATTTATGAATTTGGCCTCCGATCTTTGGACCTAATACATTAGGGTTACATCGAATAAAATAAGCTAGAAATTCAATAGCTATGGCAAAAAGGAGTGGGGAGAGGGGACAACCTTGTTTTGTCCCTCTTTGTATATGAACAGGATTTGAGATTAATTTACTGATGATAATAGATTTCAAAACTTTAATAAATTCTGGACCAAAATTCATCTTTTGAAGCACTCAAAATAAGTATTCCCAATCTAAGTGATCAAACACTTTCAATATGTCAAGAGACATTATTGCCAATGGAGCCTCTGAGTGAGAAGCATGATAGATGACATTCAGCGCTCTACAAATAGCATCTGATATTTTTTGAGTTGGCATAAAGCCTGTTTGATCTTGATCAATATAGTCAGTAATAAAGATGTTTATTCTCCGGGCCAATATAGATTTAAATAATTTGGCATCTTGATTGATAAGTGAGATTGGTCTAAAAGCTGAAATGGGTGGACTAGATACACCAAGTCTGGGGACATATTCCTTGGCTAGAAATGGTTAATAAAATAAATTGAGATCAAAGTCTGGTGGATACAGCTAAACAAACAGAGAGTGAAAATTCTGAGGAGATCAGTTTGGGAAGGCCTGCCAGAGGAGATCTGTTTTTATTGCCTTCTTAAAGGCCTCCAAAGATGTTAGATGGCAGGTCTCATCTGGCAGGTCATTCCTGATATTTGGAGCAGCAACAGAGAATGTCCTCTGGAAAGTCGTCTTCAGTCTGGTTCTCTCTAACCACAATGGGTTCTTCCCAGAGGACCTCAGAGTGTGGGAAGGATTGTATGGGAGGAGGTGCTCCCTCAGGTAAGCTGGGCCCAAGCCTTGCGGGGCTTTATAGGTAATAAGCAACACATTATACTGTGCCCGGAAGCTAATGGGCAGCCAGTGTAGGGATTTTAAGATAGGTGTAATAGAATCAAATTTGGAATTCCCTGTCACCAATCTGGCTGCCATATTTTGGACCAATTGCAGCTTCCGAACGTTTATTGATTCTATTGCTTAATATTGTAATGTTATTTGTCAGGGCTGAAGTATATAAGTAACATTTGTTTGGCTTTCTTCTTAAGTTGTATCATCATTGGACTTCTGTTTCTTAATCTCTCTAGGATAGCGGGTTGAAGGACTATGATCACTATTATATATGTTCTTTATTATTTGATTGGAAATAGGCTTCCTCTTGGAATTTCTATTGATTTCAACTACATTAAGATTCAAATGAATGGAATTGCAATTCTGTGTTTTAGTACATGGAGAATTAATTTTACTTTCTACCAATCTTGAAAAAATTTCCTTTAAAGATTCCACTTTATCTTTGATTATATTCAATTGTTCAAATAGAGAGATAACTGTTTGTGCTGTCAGCAAAGTTTGTCTAGTTAGAAGATCAGGTGTACTATTAATTTCTAAGCTATCCATATTTGTATTAGAATCTGTATTTAGTTTCCCATTACACAAAAGCTGACCAGCTGCTGAACAAAGAGTAGCTGTCTGGTCCAATGAAAGAGAAGAGCCTCCCTTTCAAGCATTTTGATTTCATCAGTTGATAAAGCTATAATTTAACAATTATGCCTAATATCTGAAGATGATTTGGAAATGTGTAGGCAAAGACACTTGCAAGTATTCAAGAGGGCAGTTCTCTTTTAGCCAAATATTTTGTGGAGATAGCATGTTTTGAGGTACTTTGGATCATATCCATGTCACCATGGAAGCAGTTTTAATTCTGCAAAATTTTAAACTAAAAAATAAAATAAAATAATAATGTTCTCACTAAAGACAAAATCAATGTAACTGCTGAGGGGGAAACAAGCAACTAGTCTTTTCCTGATTCTGATCCAGACATCAGTTAGACAATGAAAAAAATTAGAAACTGGATATGGGCAATTCACCAAATGAGCAAGATAAGTAATTTTCCAAATATCTTGCAACAGCCAGATCTTAACAGGTCATAATATCTGACTCCTGCAATAATTACCCAGAAGTATTTCCAAGGCATATGGAGACCAATATTTATCAGGCCACTTTCATAGGAAAAAGAGAAGAAAAGGAGAACACTTTAAATTTAAATCCTGCTGGTGCTGGCTATACATGTCTAGGCCCTCTTTAATAAACAATGCTATCAGAATGCAAGCAAAGTGAACTGAAGCCCATTGAAATCAATGATGAATCTGCTTAGAACTGGATTGTGTACAGGGAATGTTGCCAATGTCAGATAAGCCAAAACAACACATGGTGATAATCATGTCATTTTCCATTTTGTACAGCAGACAGAGATTTTATAACACCTGTTCAGAAGATATGGTGGGTCACCATGTGCAACTGACAGTGTTTTCTTCTTTAAAGTGGACATCAAAACAAGAAAAAGGGGTTTTTGAAGTCAACAAATTAGTTAACAAGACACTTCAGTTTACTAAGCAATAGAAACATGTAGTAAGACCTGCAGGCCTTTCTGGGTGAAAAATGGTAGTAATTTTGTACACTTCATCTTGTGGCAGTCAGCAATAGCGTGACATAAATGCAACATTTCAAAACAAAGATGAAGAAACAAGTTAAACTCTTTTCATTCTGTCAAGCAAATATATTTCATATTTCACTTAATTTCCTGAATTTTGCACACTGTATAGAGAGAAAGAGGTTTCCCCAGGCTGAGACAGAATATTTCAAGGACACACTTTTCCTCCTATATCCATCCCACTATTATTATTCCTGGAAAACCTGAGAGGGTTTTTTTTTTGGGGGGGGGGGCTGAGAGGTGAGGGTTTGCTGTTTCCCTCTAATCCTGGCTCCTGTTAAACATTTTGCTATTGTGAATATTTTTACTGATATCACCACTCTGGAACTAGTTTGCAAATGAAAACAACATGCTTCTCCTTTGGCCACTTCATAGATACATTTCAGAGTTGATTAGCTGTCAAAACACAGCATATCCCCCCACCCTATTAACTCTTTTCTTCCTGCTGACTATTCAGTTGGGTATGTCTTAGAAAAGTAAAGAGTCCTATCAAGACAGTTCAAGAAGATGGTTGACAAGCTGGAATGTGTTCAGAAGAAGATGACCAGGATGGTAAATGATCTGGAAACTAAGTCCTATGAAGAACAACTTGCAAGCTAGTTTTTTTTACTGTTACAGAGACTGGTACATAAACCAACTGATTGAAATTACAAGAAAATTAATTCCACCTGAAAATTAAGAACTTCTTGACTACACAGTGTATTTGACAGTGGAATAGATTGCCTTGGAAGATGGCAATCTTTTCTTTATTGGGAGTCCCTAAACAAAGGATGAGTGGCCATCTTTAGTTGTGTATTCCTGGATAGCAGGGGTTGGGCTACATACCTTCAGGGTCCCTTCCAACTATTTCATTCTGTGGTTCTACTAAATGTAATAAGCCAAGAAGGTCAAGAGATGAGTAAACTGGTTAGCTAAACATGACAAGATATGTTGCCTGTCTATTCAATCTTAACACGATAGGGAGAAAGTCTCAAAATATTGAGAAGAAGCTCTTGACTTTAAACATTGTTAGACAATGGGTTAGATGGCCTCAGTGGATGGTGGGTTCTCCTTTAGAAAGAGGTTGGATGGCCATCTTTTGGGGGTGCTTTAGTGGTGTATTCCTGTGTGGCAGGAGGTTGGATTAGATTGTCCTTGCTGTCCGTTCTAGCTCTATGATTCTGTGATCAGTGGTGCTTTGCATATTGGTTGCATAGTGTTGCTTTTGTAGGAACACAGGACTGAAAATACACACTGTTTTCAAAAGTTATTATACCACAGCCAGAGAGAAAGTAGTATCATAGAGGTGAGTGAAGGCCTTGGCTTTGCCTAGGGAACTTTCAAACACATTTTGCAGCACAGCTCGTGTTAAAATGCACACACGCACACACATCAACAACTGGAGAATTAAACATTAATTCTAAGCTTCTTAGGCTGAACAGTCTGACTCCAGACTATGTGTACATTAGGAGTGCTGACAGACAGCTAATTTCTCAAGGAGGGAATGTTTTAAAAATTAAGCACAGCCATCAATAAATCAGCCTGGGCTTAACTTTGAAAAAGAAAAATAAGAGATTTCCTACTTTCTGGCATTTAATAAAATATGGATAGAAGAATAAAGGCTATATAAAACTATCAGCTAAAGTAGTCAACTTTCAGAAAATACTGTTGATTATTTCTTTACACTGTAGATTGCGATTAATGAAACATAACCCACTGTGTATTTTTGGGGATTTGAATAACGTTTCATGCTGTACTGATATATATAAGGAATATAATTCTTACATATAATATAGGTCTTTATATATCTTCAGAATGCTTTACCAACTAATGAGCTCTCATGCATCTCTTTGAGAGCATTACTACCGAGGGTGATGGAAAAGCTGAGATAGAGAACACTAAGGGGAGAATGAATGAGGATTAGAATGAGAATGGAACAGAAGTAGAAGTTCATAAATGGGAACGAAAGAGTTTCTAGCTTCTGGCGTCTACTGAACATACAAAGCTTTCCCTTTCTTGTAAAAGTATCATATTTTAATCTGACGGAAACCATAAAAGCCCTGCATTTTCAGTCACAAAATAACATACTGCTGACTCAATCTTGCCCTTCTGTTGCATGTCCCAAAGGAACCACAACTGGGAACATATTCATTAAAAATCCATGGAAGCATCAACCTTCACTTCAATGGGATGAGGATTGCATCTTACCCGTGTAGTTCAATCCTGTCTCAGGAGGAGCACCTTGACCCTGATTTCAGCAGAACTCTTTTATCAAAGGCTGTTAGTCCTGTGCTTAAAGTTACCACCTGCTTTGAGAAAGCTCAGCATTGCGACAGATGAATGAAACACTATTTTTGTTCTAAGGCATGCTTCCTACAAATGGCTGATGAAGTGGATTGCACCCTTCAGAGTATGGAATGATTCCTGTGTGATTCAGTACTCCTTAATATGGAAAATAAATCCTAGCATCTAGAGCAGACACAGTCAGAGAGAAAGGCTCTAGCCTAGGCTTCTCCTTGACACCTTTTGATATTTACTAATAGTTGGTGCTAAGGACAGTACGTTCCTCCTTCTCTTATACATGCTGTCTGAAGTGGGCCAGTCCAGATTTGGCATTGCATCTGCTATTTAGAGAACTATTCCTAAATCCAACATGGCTACAGTGAACAGCCTGAAAGGATAGGGTGAGCAAAGATGGCTCTCTAAGAAATTCACAGGTGAAGAAATGGCTGCTATAACACTTTTTCCATAGCAATCATGCTTGGGAGTAGACTTGTGGGAAATCCAATATGATTCTGGATAAACCATGAGTCATCAGAGGGTAATGCACAGGAAAACCAATCTGGGAATATAAACCCAAATAAGTACAATGTGTATTGCTGTAAAGAGGAGAAAGGCAAAGAATTTGCTCATCACAAAACAGAATAGGAATGGCAGTTAAACATGGTTGGTTTTGGATAGTAATGTCAGTGGTAAGAGGCTATGGCCCAGGAAAATTTCATCAGTATTCTCCTCCTGAGGGAAGAAAGGATTTTGCACAGTGCCTATAGAGATACATACGAGATATCAGAAAATTGTGTACAATGAGATTCAGAAATAACCTAATTTTAGTATGTTCATCTGCAAATAACATTGATTCTTTTTTCCCCAACAAAATTATAGTGTTAGAATTATACACAGCATTATAATTACATTGCATTTCTAACTTAACAAGGCATAATACCACTCCTTTTCATGGCTTTTTAGTTGTCATTGTGGAAGGATGATCTCACTAAACGGTTCAGGTGCTGGCTGATGCTGGGTCTCATTCTGCTTCCTTCATTTGTGTTGTGGGTGTTTAGGCAACGATGGGGTGAATGTAAGAAGAATGTGTTTTGCAGAAGAAACCAGATGCCTGTAGCATTAAGATAAGTGTGTTTTTAAGGTAACTGGAAAGTTAACTAGTTTAGGAATTTCAAGAATCAGAAAGTTGAAGGGTTTTAAACAAGCCAAGACAAAGTCAATTGGGAAAACTCTATTGCACAAAAGAACTGTATGCTCATGAGTAGACCCATCTGGTTTTATATTTTTACTCAGTAACAAATATGGCAGACTCTACCTGGCCTGTGGCCACATTGCATATTAAGGGACAGGGAAATCTTCTCTACCCAGCTCTTTCTAAAATCTCTCCTATGAGGAAGGTAGCAAGAGTAATAATAATAAACATACTCTTATTGATGACAAAGGGAATGTTGTGGATTGCGTGAAGGATCAGTTTGTTGTGACACCACAACTTTCTGACAGAGAAGGCAAAATATCTCAAAAAACTAAAGATCCCAGAATTCCATAGGACTGAGCCATGGCAGTTTAAGTGGTATCAAACTACATTAATTCTCAGTGCAGATGCAACCTGAATGTGGACTATATGGATGGGCAATGGCCATCATAAGAGCCAGGCCATACAATAATTCAGAAAAGGGGGCTATATTTCAACCCAGTGGAAAATAAATTTGAACTTCATAATGTAATGTTTTCAAGGTGCATAAGTTTTTTAAATATTCACTGAAATCCCCATCTATCATACATTATTATCAAGCTGTCATTTCAAAAGTGAAGTTTATATTTAGTGTGATTGAAACCAGTGTTGTCCTTCACTCTTTTTCTTTTTGTAAAGATAACAGAAAAATAAGAGAAGGAAAGGATGCAATTATTTTTTTCAGATACCATCACAATTTCATTTTATCTCATTCATAAGACTTAACTCAAGGTCAAAATGTTGTTCAACTAACAGGAACTACATCAACAGAACATGCCATTTCATTATCTTCATTCTGTTAACCACAATTAAAACATGTATAATTGTCATGTTAATCTAGTAATCCACAAATCCAACAAGTTGATTTAATAATGCAATAATGGATACGGATATTAACCGTATTGTAGTTTCTTCAGTCAACCATAATAATCAGAGTGAAAGTAGAATATTCTTTCACAGTCAAGATAATTACATCTAACAGCATTCTTATCCCCTCCAGGTGCCCACTAAATGTAGTAGACTATAACTCCTACCTTAGTCAGCCAGCAAAGGCATGCTGGTATGGATAGTTGGACTTGTAGTACAATGCACCAGGAAGATCCTGTGTTGGGGAATATCAAATATCAAATCATACATACATTCATAAAGAAGAAAAAAGAGAATCAGCAGCCCTAACATAAGTGGTTTCATTATTTAACTTCTTATAACCCTTGGTACATAACATAGATCGAGGATCTGCATGGATTCCATGCTTTTTCCATGCTTGCAAAAGTGTGGAGAAAAAAGATTGTGAAGCCTTTGTTCTTGGCAAGGGCAGAAGAGACATAAGATCATAAGAGAAGTGGATCCCTTGGGTTCAGGTTTTCTCTACATAACATGTCTGTATATGCAGATGCATGATGCTTGTCAGATTTTGAAGTCTCATTGACTTCACTTGCAAGCATGCTCAACTTTCACCAGCTTCACAAAGCCATTTGTTGCTTAGTTTTCAGAGGAAGTGAAACACCCTTCCTAAATGCTTCCTTCTAGTGTCTCCATTTGGGCACAGAAACAGTATTTGGGATGGCCAATGTCTCCCTTTATTCAGTGATACATTCATAAAATTTAAATACTGTGGATCCATAACAAACAAATAATAGATAGCACAAAATGTAATTTTTCTGAATTCTGGATTTGCCAAAAGTCACCTACTATATTCAAGACAAAGGTAAAATTAGAACCAGGACATTCCTGATCCATTTTCTGGTCAGACTTGGCTTCTACACTACACAAAATTCCACAGGATTCCACATACTCTGGAGTAATCTGTGGCGGATTATAGACCGCCATTTCGGACATCCTCAGGATGTCTCATTTTAAAAAAGGGGTGTCTCTTCTAGACGCCCCTTTCCCTATCACGGACTCAGTCCGTGACAAATGGCAGCGGCCGTTCCACACGGCCACCGCCATGTTTACGTCTCGGACACATAGCGTCCAGACGGGTCGCAGCGGTTATGACATCGTGGGTGCGCCATGGGCGCCTCGCTACGTCATAACGGCGCCGCAGGAGGGAGTCGCGCGGTTTGTATGCTGTGACTCCCTCACGGAGCAAAGAGCAGCGCCGGCAGACCGCCACAAAGCGGTGGTCTGTAAAACGCCTTTGTGGTTGCTGGAGTTTTATCACAAACATGGAGTTTCTTCTACTTGGAAAAATGAAGAAGATTTCATTTTTTTTAATTCACTAAAATATGTGGGGAAGTATGCTCATAGTGGAGATGTACACATACCTTGGAGCACAACACAGAGTTGTGGACGATGGCCAACACAAGTTCAAAACACAAGCCAAAGGTGAATTTGTCAGGCAATATCCATTCTGTCTGATGTCATAGATTTACAACCACGATATTCAATCTGAACATTTGACATTGCCTACCTATTGCTAACCAAAGAGTTATTTTCAGCTTGACCTAATGTTGAGTCTGGGTCAGCATTCAGGCTTGCTTATTACAAGTTGAATGAAATTTGATGTTAAATTGGAGCTGAACCTTTCAAAAATGTTGACATTTTGAATATTAATATTTTATATTTAGTCAGGGTATACAGCTCAGTTGAAATACTGCTAATAGTAATTACTCTGCCACAGAGGAAATCATGGAGATTTTCTGAGGGCTATAAAACCTGTACAAATACATACTTTGGATGGATTTTTGTATCTAGCAACCATGAGATTCATCCTTTAAAATATCATTCCAACTATAGTCAAAGGCCATGAAGGTTTTTTGTATTTTGAAAGGCTCAGAAATAGAATGCGTCCATGATAAGTTGGCACCATCCAGCAAGAAACACTTCCCAATTATTAGCATGCATATGCTTGACCACAGCTGTCCACCAGTTACAAAATCACAGAATGCAATAGAGGTCACCATCTTCCTAAAATGAAGATCCACTAGCAGAAGGAACTATGATGGTAGTGCAAATCCAGCACCACGATGTTAGCTATTTAGGTAGAATGCCACCAACTATAGTTGGGACAAGGGATAGATGGGATATGGGTTGAGGATGCTTAACAGCCATTGCAGCACTTAGTTCATGTCCTTGATCAATGTCATACAAGAAGGGAATGGATAAGAATTTTATATCAATTTGTTTTGTACCAGAATTTGCCAAAAATTTGCAAAATTCAAATGTGTGAGAAAACAAAAATGGAAATGTACCCATCCTTAATACTCAAATGATGAAGGGTGGGGAAATAACAAAAAATGTATGACCTACTACCTGCCCACATTGTTATGACAGAAAAGAGGATATGGTGTAACAAGCAGCCAGTGCCAGCATACCACAACCTACATATAAAGTAATCAAAGATGGACAATAATTGAGGTATCACAAGCAACAGCATATGGCTATACTTCTCATGGGATGTATGTATTTAGAATTATTGAAGTGGGATTCCTTTTTTAGGAGGCTATAGAGAAAGGTGGTGCACAAAAATAGCCTGCTTCCGGAGCAAATACAGGACTCTGAGCACAGTGCTAAGATGTCATGGCCAGCCAAGAGCAGCTCTCGGAGGAGGAGGGTGAGGATGAGCCTCCTCCAGAGCAAGAGCTAATTGAGGCTACACCAGGTGGTAATCCTGCTCTGCCAGGTCCCAGCTGTGATCCCCCAGCCCCAGAGGAGGAGGCCCAACCAGGTCCTAGTGCTAGTGAGAGGCCTCTTATGGTGCAACAGCCTAGTGGTGACTCTGGGGAGGAAGCTTGCCTGGATGTGCCTACTTACAAACAGAGAGGGCTGAGAGTGCTTGCAGGCGCAGATCCAAGAGGATTGCAGAGAGGCAATTAGCCAACCAGCCTCAGGTGGCATGGGGGAGAGTTTCCCTTACTTAAGCTGTAGAGAGGCCTCCATTCAGTGCTAGAGTTTATTGTATGATCCCTTGGTGTGATTGCTGCTGGCACTGGCTCCTTGTATCTTGACTCCTTGTTGCTTTGACCTCGGACTGGACCCTTGTTATCTTCTGGCTGCTTTGACCTTGGACTGCTTTGACTACTCTGACTCCCGGTATCCTGACTTTGGCTTGGCTTTTGGACTGCTCTGACTTCTGGTATCCTGACTTTGGCTTGGCTTCTCGGACTGCTCTCATGCTTACTCCTTGCAAGGTCTGTGTCCTGCTTCCACTTGCTGGGCTAAGCCATTCTTATTGGCGTGTGTCTGTGTATGCTGGCTGCAGTCCAGGACATAAAACTTCTCTGTCTAGAACCTAGGTATAATAAACACCTTGCTCTCATTCTCTGGCTATGATATGCAATGATTAACTGATATAACTGCATCCCATGTCCTGCCTACATTTGCAAAATGGGTATACTATATGATGTCTGAATTGCAGGGACAATCCAAAAAAACTGCTGCACTCTCTGTCAAAGTGCCTAATACAGAAAAAAATAAAAATAAAAATCAGCCATCCATGGTATTTAAGCAGATGGGGTACAAAATCCATCTATCCCTCTATTTACCATCTATCCCCAAATTATATTTGCAACATTGTTCATGTGGCTGGCAATGACATACGTATTTTACCCAACCAGTGTTCTTGCCTATATGGATAATGCTATCTGCTGTTGTCTCTCCTTCCCTGCCCCTCCTGGCAGCTACATCTTGGGGCTGCTTCTTATTAAATCAGATATTGGTGCTGAACAAGTAAGTCAAATTAATAATAATAATAAATAATAAACTGTTTATTTTTGTACCACTTTTCCTTGAGATCATAGCGGTGTACATCTACAAGAGCTATCACATACAATATAAAAACAGTTAAAAACATTGGCATGAAGAGAGGACATTGGAATTTTATCAGATGATCACTTGTTTGCCTAGAATAGACCAGCCTTCTCTAGAAGTTTAGTGTGCAAATGCTATCGGCCCAAGCAGTGTGTCCAATGGACAGAGCTGGAGATATAGGCAAAAATTTCTGGACAGTCAAAAAGTTGTTTTGTCTTATAGTGACAAAACCAGCCTTGAGTTGATTTGATTGCTATGGTGATCCAAGTATTGTTAGTAAATATAGAAGTTGCTCTTTGAAAAAAAAAAAAAAACCTTCAGGCTATCTTCAGGGAAGAGAAATCCTTTTAAAAGAGAAATGCATACATGGTGCAGAGAAAAAAAGATACCTGTAGTTACAAGCCTCAGAACAAAGGGTAAGTGAAGGGACGCAAATCCTGATATTATCATTAAACAAAAAGAGAATGCACTATGCATGGATGGAAGGATCACTTCAGGTAACCTCAACATGCTGTATCTACATCTACTGCTGCCTAGTGACACATAGTCACCTGTACAAATTTGGTTGGACCTTTTTTGCCTCCAATCCCCACTTTGCCAGATGCTACTCTCTCTTCATTGCTGCATGCAAATGATAAGTTTTGCCTGGCCTGGTTGATCTCCATCACATCCCTCTGAATTCTGTATCCAAGTCAACCAGTTGCCATATTAACAAGCTCATATTATGAGAACAAACAATTTTGTCTCTGTCTGTTTTTGTATTTGTGTGTGTGTGTGTGTATTCCAATTGTCAATTACTTAGTAATAATTAACTCTGTGAGCTTCTATAGGCTTATAGAACATCCACTGGCTTGCTACCATTTCACTTGTCTTTCTGCTTTTGCATTTATTTAGGAGATGGTTGAATTATACTCAAGATCAGGGGAAGAAGGAGGAACAGATTTGGGGACAGAGAAATGTAAGGACTTTGACATTGTTGCTTGCACTTTGGTAAGCACACTTTTGCAAACTCTCCTTCCCAGTTCTTCTTATACTCAGGTGAGTCAATTTGCTCCTATCAATGGGCAGGCTGTAGCTGGGAGCCAGATAATTCATCTTTCATGCTCTTCCCCTTGAGTGTGTCCCTACACATTAAGGATGTTTCTCAGGCAGCACAAATATGTGTGAAATCTCTTGATTGCATTTGCCCCCTTGTGTACACACTGTCCTTGACCGACTATTGTTATGCTTTTGCAGCTGAGTTAAAAACATTCTCAGAGTGAAACTCCACAGTCTCTTATAAATGTTGGTTGCAAAGGATGTGGTCAGCCCTTGGTGCCATTGTTTGCCAAGCATAGTACAGTGCACAAACGGTTCTTGACCTGCATGCTCTGAACATGAGCTACAATCTTAGCTCTTAGCTCACATGCTAATCATGTCTTGTGCCTTTTTTGTACGTTTCAAGGGCTTTTGCATACAAGAGGGATAAATCAATGCAGAGACACTTGAACAATGATAGCAACCTCTCCCTGTAGAACTAGCACTACCATTGTTACAGTTGTGAGATGCATAATGTCCAACTCAATGCACTAATTTCTTCCTCAGTAGTAAGAATAGTACTCTGCAGGATGCTTCAATTAAAAGTGCAGATTTTCTACAGCTTTTGTGTCATAAGCAGCTATGGGATTTCTCTAAGAAGAAGGGGAAGAAAGAGGCTGTTGTATCTTCACTTTTTTTTTCAGGGACCTGCTGTTTAATGTTAAATACAAAGAGAACATTTACATATATCAAGTACAAAGAACTGCTGCATCTGCAAAGGTAGGTTTCATAGTTAAAGGAAACCTGGAAGGGCAACCTAGAAATTTCAAAGTATGTTCATAACATAATATGCATAATTAGTTGCTCACACAAAAGCCAGTTTTCGGGTTGTGTGTTTTAAAGAGGCAGTATATAACTGTACCGTATTTTCAACCTTTAGAGAACTAACTGTTCCAAAGACCCCTCATTCTCTCAAATGGCTGATGTATTAATTCTTTCCCATTATTTCAAGCATTTTTAGAGGATTAAAAGAATACAGGGGAAGGGGAGCCACTCCCCACCTCCTGGCCCAGTCACCGAGAAATAGTAAAATCGGACCTCTGTATCCACAGGGGATCTGTTCTGCCCCCCTCCTACCCATGCATACAAATAAATATGGGACCACAAGTCTCATTCTCCCTAATGGTGGTGCAACATGTGCATGCCCACTAGTGTGGCCACATGCAAGCATGGCCATTGAGCACAACATGGCTTGCCATCCACAGATGCTCAGATCCGTGGATGGCAAGCCGGTGTCCTGGAAAGCAGCCAACAGAACTGCTGATAAAGGCTGAGGCCCATTTTATAAACAAACAAATACAAGGCTTTGCCGCAGCAAGAAACCAAATCCAGTATCACAGTACCAATCCAATGTCCAATAGAACAGAGTCAGAGGCAAGCCAAGGGTCCAAGATTCCAGAGAGCAGGTCAGCAAGTCCAGTCAAGGGTTCCAGGTCAATCCATAATTCAGGCAGCAAGGTTTCAGGCAACAAAATCCAAGGGAGTCAGAGCAACATGCTTTCGGCAAGGAACACAGATAATGTCTGACAAAGAAGCTCAGCATCTCAGAGCTGTTTATATTAGCCCAGGTCCTTATCACAACTGTTTGGTGATTGCTGAGCGCTTCTCATATAACCTCTGGGAACGCCTGAGGCATGCCCTTTCTGTCCTTCTTTGGCTGGAAGTAGGTACCTGCTCGTCCTGCTCCTCTATGTCTCACAGGCCAGGAATCTCTGTTGGAGGGAGGCTGGACTGCTGAGGCACAGGCTCTGCTGGAGCTGGCAAATCCAAGCTGGGGCCTCACTCAGCCAACTCTGTTGAAGTTGGCAGGGCAGAGCTGGGGCCGGGCTCAGCCTCAGGTTAGACCTGCACCTGGGGGACAAACTCATCCTCGTCCTCTGAGTCCTCAGCCTGGCTGGCCATGAGAAGCTGGTGGGTATAGAGGTCCAACTGTAAGCCATATACTAGGTAACTCCTGCTTGGAAAGTTATGTTTATAAAAAATTAACAATGATGACATACTGCAGCACTTTAGTGATAGAGGACTGTACTGAGTCTCAGAACATCATCCTGCTTCTGGCATCTCCTGACAGATGACAAAAGAGGTACAGCTGATTGAGGCGGATTATTTTATTTCATGTCTCATAACTTTAACACTTTATCAGTCACATGTCTATTCTATCGTCTTTCCACATCACTCTGATTTTTTTTAAGTCTCTTTGAAAATTTATATTCTCATGTGAAATTTGGAGTGCATTTTCAGGCCTGTACATACTTGTGTACATACTTCTACCAGTATACAATTGCTTTGCAAGCACTGTTCTATAACTTTCATTCTCTAATTTAAGGCCGTTCCTCTACTATATGCATTTTTTCTACTATCCTCATTTCTGGATGCACATTTGATCACATCTTAGCATTCCAAATTCAGACAAGTGCCAAAACCAAAGGATAGTTGCATTTCACTTCATATACACACCCAGTTTTCATTAAAATACAAATCACATGAATTCAGACCCCATCTCTACTCAAAACAGAAGACAATATTTCATTTTCTATCATTTGTGAGGACTGCTAGTGTGGGTTTTGTTGTATCCAAGAAACAGTTCACTTTTCACAAGGAATCATCCTGCACCTCAATGATTAAAATATATATTCAAGAGAAAATTGCATAGCAGTAGAGACATTTGTATGCAGTATGGTTCTGGAGTTTTTCACTTAAGATTTATCAAAAGTATCAGGCTGGGTATTATGGATTTACTCCTCACACAGTCTTGAAGAGAGAGCTGTGAGCCAATTTGTATTTTATAGCAGTAATCAGCATAGTCCTATACTGATATATGCTAAAACATCAGGAGAATAAAGAAATATACTGGCAGGTTCTCAGAATCTAAAGTAGTAGATTCTAAGAATGAACACATCTACCTCATGTTCAAAATGTGGCCAGTATTAATTCTTGCTACAGGAGGAATCTTAGAAACTTTTCAGTGTTTGTAGTTTCTCCAAGTGGTAGTCATCAAATATTTCAGCTCGTTCCATAAAGAAAGCATTTAATATTCCTGGTATTATTGTTCTCTCAAACTGCAGCTAACCTCTAATGTCACTTTTACCCTCACTAGGCTCATAGCCAGATATCTTGAGCTGGGATGTACTGAAAATAATGAACACATCCAGGATAGTTAAATGAAAAGTAGGTAAGGTGTAAGTAATTCATAAGAAATTGCTTATCTACTTATGTATTTATTTGCTGTACTTAATTACAAGCAATATACTCATGAATACATTATTGAAGAGGTTCCACATCCTCCACCAAGAAACCAAATATGCACATAGGAAAAGGAAGAGCAGCCCAATAAGATCAATTGATAGTGCCTGTTCTAGATGGTGTGGCTAAATCTCCTTTTCTTTGAGCCAGATGAATGCAATTAAGGACTAACCTTTGAGACAATTTGACCAGGACAGACCAAGGTTACTGAAACTCTTTGATTTGGGGAAATCAGATATAAGATATCATCACCTTTTATATACCATAGAATATGTCTAACCTTTCAGTTGCTGCATTTTGAAGGAGGGATGGAAAGTGTTCTGTGCAGACTACTCACATAGTAGTCTTTGACATCACTGGCTTTTCAGCTTAGTAACAGATGAGCACCATCCCCTGCAGTCAGACATGACTTGACAACCTTCTCCTATGTCTAGCCTTTCAGCTGCTGCAATTTAGTAAGCTCAAAATCATTCTGAAGGAGGGATGGAAAAATATTCAAAAATATTTTGAAAATGGACAAAATGGGTATCTCATGTATAAGGAGATTCCTGATGAGGAGAATAATTTATGTCTAAGAACCTTTGCGGTTCAGGATTTTTTTTCTGCACAAAACTTATTTACAGAGGAACAAGCTGGAAGGCCAATCCACCATACAGCATTGTCTTGTTCACCAACACCTTATCAAAAAATATGCCACCTGCAACACAGTCTCTCTTTGTTATTATTATTATAGTTTATTTCTAAAGCGCTGTAAATGTATACAGTGCTGTACATACAAATGATCAAATCAATAAAAATAAAAATGCCAATGGCATTCAATCTAAAAAAAATACATATAGAGTCTTTAAAAAAAACTTTGACTCTGCATCTAGGGCCAAACTATGGGGAAAACTGGAGGCTTCCTTGATTGACCAGTGTCTACTATACATAATTTGTATGCTGCATGAAGGGACCTCAGTCAAAGTAAGATGCAACCCCCAGGGTCATCTCACCAATGCCATAACCACTGAGAAAGTCATCAAGCATCATTGCATTCTAGCTCCACTCCTATTCAACTTTTCCTTAAGTGACATGGTGGGTCATCTCGACAACACAAATTTGTATCCCCCGAAACTAAAGGGAAGGCACAATTCAGTTCTGCTTTATGCAGATGACATAGCAGTAATTTCAAGAACACCAATTGCTCTTTTAGTTTTGAGGTCTTATTTTTTTTGGGGGGGGGTCTTTGGGTCTGTACAGGCCGGCCTGTGGACAGAGGTAGGCCGCAGCATCTGCACGCTGCATGCCCTAACCTCGCCCCCAGGGTGTCATGATGATGTCCCGACATGATGCAGCACTAAAGGCGTATCATAAAGCTGCACCACTGCGGCTATCGCACCCCTTAGAGGGAGAAAAAAGTAGCTGCTTTCTGTGGCTTCTTTTTGCACTCTCAAGGGCCCTGGTGTGCATTTGCCATGGCCCTGATCTGGCCAGTACATGCTGCCCATCTGTACAGCCCCTAAGTGATTTTTTTTCTGCTTCTTGGCTTTTCCACTATTAATTTGAATAGATGGCTATAATTAAACGTACAGGCTGTTTGGTTTTTTTAAGTTTGTTTGGGTACTTACTATTTTTGCACTTTTTAGAATTTATTAGCTCAGTTTTATTTTCCTTTTGACGAGTTCTTTCCTTTTTCGGTATTCTCTTTAATTTCTTATTTACTGTTTTTTTTTTTTCTGGTCAAGGAGTCCCTATGCAGGGGTTACAGAATCTGCATTAGCTTGTATATTAGTACTCTTAGATACCTTATTTAACTCAATATAATTAACAACTCATGGGATATGAATAGGAAATTTTTTTAATCAACTTCATTTCTTCCACTGAAATAATGAGTTGCAGTTTTTCTCCTCTCGCTGTTCAATTAAAGTTAAAGAGGGTTCTTTCTCTGGTTGGGTATGACATTATGCCAGCTCATCTATTTGCTTTGTCATAAAATCATCCAGTTCCTTTCCTTTCTCCTCTTGTTCCATCCTAGTGATGAAACATTTTCTGCAATTGCTAACTCAAGTGCCAAATTAATAGTGCCCTCATCTGAGCCCATCTCATGTGTAGAATACCTGTGATCAGTTGATCAATCTAGACTAGGATTTGGGGGTGATAAGGATATATCCTCAACGACTGCTTCCCCTCCTCAGGAGGAGAAAAAGTTAGTGATTTTCTTTTGTTTCTTTTCCTTATTACCTGGTGACTGTCCAGATAGTAGTTGGAGCCCCTTTTGCTTATATCCCAGTCTGATAAAACCCATTTTCAGTATAGAAAATCCAATATAAAATAACCAGATTAGGTAGGCTTGGTCTAATTAACAATAATTTCAATCAAGAGAGGTGCACAATGTGGGGCCATTTTTGAAGCATCACCTTCAGAGACCTCTCTGTCTTTTTCTGCCAGGTAATGGAAGGAAGAGCACTTTTTATAGTTTCCACTTTGGTGTTCTTCCTACCTTCTGCAAGGTGTTGTTAGAGGGAGTGGCCTCTGGAGCCAAAGCCTCAAGGTCTTCTGTGTCCTCCACAGACAGCCAATGAAGAGAAGAGCAGTTTTTATAGTTGTAGCCTTTGTGTTCTTCCTTCCTCCTGCAGAGTGGTGTTGGAGGGAAGGAAGTAGCCTCTAGAGCCAAAGCCTCAAAGTCCTCTAACACACCGGTCAATTTTACACTTCTTTGCTGTTTTCACTCCACCCTGATATAACATATAATGTTGCCAGATTCTATGCAGCTGCAGTTAAAATCCATTAGGCAATGACCTCTGCAGTAGGCTAGTACCAATCTTGCCCTGCCACACTGAATTTTAAAAGGATAATTTAAATATTGTTTTTAGCCTGTGTTTTTATTTTTACCTTCTTTTATCTTTGATTGTGTCTCCCCTTTTTATCTGTGCTGGTCTTTGGCCATAATAAAGATGTATTGTACTGTACCTCTGCACAAAAAATGCACATGGGTTTTTTCATCCAGAAAATGGCATTCTCTGTGTAGAAAACAGCTTTTCCTAGATAGAACATAACATTTATTTACCAAAAATACATCTGTTCTCTTTACAAGAATCTTATTTTGGGTGCAGAAATGTTATTTTCTGCACAAAGATACCATATGCATTTTTTTTTTGCACAGAAAAACTCTCAAGCAGAATATCCTGTCAAAAATGCACAGATTTCAACATATTTATCACAGTAAGGGGAAAAAACTGTAAACTAATTTGTGTCTGTGATAATGAAATTTATGGGGATTCTCATTACCATCTTTATGAAAAGTCAATTGGCAATATAACATTTTAGCTCTAGGAGGTCCCTGGATGTTCAGGTGGAAAGCTCTACCAAAGTAATTGTTCCCCTGGAGGTAACTTTCACTTGGAAGGGATGGCACAATGGGCACATAAAGAGTGTGGGAGATGGACACAATTATACCACTTTAAAACTATCCTGCCCTGTCCTGTTTACAGAACAATAGAACTCTATGCCAGGATTGGAATTGGTAAATCTATCCTCCTGATTAGAATGGAATCAATAATGATGAAAAATCCACTTCTTCCTATAATGGTTTCAGTGAACGCTATGGAGGCAGCAGTGGTTCTGCCAGGAGGTCTCCTGCCTCCTCATTATATGTCCTGCCCTGCCATGCACAAAGAAGACCAAACTAGACAAGCAAGCAAAGATAGACGCCAAACCAATAGATAAAGATTATAAAAAATGAGAGTGTGCTGGAAACTTAGGAAGAACATCCTGATGGTATGAACTGTCCAACAGTAGGACACACTACCTGAAAAGATGGTGGCTCTCGTTCACTGATGTTCCTTCAAAGAGGTTGGATGGCCTTCTGCCAGAGATGCTTTAGCAATCATTTTATTTTACTTGCTGACACTAAGTTGGATGACCCTTAGGATCTCTTCTAACTTGACAATTCTATGATTAATTCAATTAATTTTATAATTTTAGTAATGGATAAATTTGATGCTCTCATTTTCTCCCACAATGATTTTTTTAAGCCTCGTGTTCTTTCCATTTGGAATATGTGGGAAACTTGTGGATTTTAGCAAATTAAAAAAAAAACCCAAACCCTAATTTATTATTATTATTATTATTATTATTATTATTATTATTATTAGCATTTTCATCAGCCAAATGCAATTGGTTCAGCAGCTCCCAGCATGGTGGGGTTAATGCTGCATGCCTGTCATGCATTCCAGTGTTAATAATGAAGAGACTTAGACCCTGAACAGACTGATGATAATACTTCTCCCGACCTATTGGTCCTGGGAGAAGGTTTTGCTGGCCTCTCATTGGAGAGACTAGAAATTTTAATAAAAACGGTGCGCTTCTGCGGCTGTTAGCAGGGAGTGGGCGGGGCTTAGACTTTTTGAGGCTCTCCCACCTGATCTCCCTGTCACTTGCCTTGATCGCTGGCCCATCCTCCCGCCTCGACAACAGGGTGAGATTCATTCTGGTCGCTCCAGGGCCGGGTAGGAATTTTTGCCCTTGTTTTTCCAAGGGTTTTTGCCTACCCTACACTGTTAATTGGGGAACTGGACAATTGGCTTAGGGTGTGGTCATAAATAGGCTTCATGGCATAGGGGGAGGGAGATAGATGTTTTGGTGAACACTTCGGCACCCTCCTAAAGAATGAAGGTCTCTGGAACTGAGGTTTACATCTTGAGACTAAACACGAAGGGAAAGAGACTTGCCTTGGGACTGGCCTGAGATTTAAACCCTCACTTAAGTCTTGAGAGTTAAGTGGGGTAGTCTTGGGTTGGCCTTCCAGATGAGGGCCAGCCAGGGAGCAACCCAAATTATGGATTGCCCTTGGGGCTCAGGTGTTTTCGCCCTTTAGAAGCTGGGGAATTGGTCTTGGAGAAGACTATCCGCCAGCTGTTCCTGCACAAGTTCCCCCCCCCCCCCCGGGCTTGCAGTTCTCAAAGAAATAAAATTAAATAGGTTGAGTTTTAATAAAGTTGCCCATTTTACAACCCAGTTCTGTGTCTGGTCTCATTATTCAATGAGTTGGTCAGCAAATGTCAGTATCAGGGCAGAGTGATGGTGTGGCAACCACACACCATGTGCCCCGGCTCTTCCCTCATGCCAGTGTGATGCCATGAGTCCCATCACATGGTGGTAGGTGTCACAGGGCTTCCTTGGTGCAGCGTGTATACATGCTGTGCCAAACAAACAGCAAAAAGCTTTGGCACTGGCAGCTATGGAACCCTTTCCATGGTACAAAAAGAAGTTGCTTTTTGTAGCTTCTTCTTGCACCACAAACTTGCCACATCCCTAATTTGGTAGGGAAAGGGGCAGCATCCCTCCACCCTTTAAGAGCCATCTGTAAAGCCTCTATGTTGTCTTACTTTAAAACTATATAAATGCCAACCAGACCACCTTAAAAGCCAGCAGCCAGATTGAATGAAGGAAGTTGGTTGCAGTCAGAGTGCAAGGAAGATTGCATATCTATTCTCCAATCAACAGTGAGTAAGACTGTGGAAATCAGAAGCAAGACCCCCATTGCAATTCCTTGTTGCAATTTGCTTTGTTGTGGGAGGGGGTTGGAAATGTCAATTTCTTTGCACTCCAATCAGAAGCTGAACAAACCTCCCTCATGCAATCCAGCTGCTAGCTTTCAAGGTGGACTGGGAGGATCCAAGCCAGGACATGTTACTTAGTTAATCAGACATAATTAAATTGCCAGTGTAGAACAGCACTGTATTTCTGTTCTTCCAAAGTATATATTTTAAATGGTTTTGCCAGGTAATATTACAGTTCATATAAAATGTATAGTCAGTGAGCACCATAGCTATGAACACTTGTTCCAAAATTTGTACTTTGCCATCTTATACGTACATTAGCCCAGTCCCCCAACAAAAGAAAAACCAAGGGCCTGAGGCCATGCTTCTGCAGTATATTGTTAAAAAAAATCAAATACTAGCAACCAACCACTGAGTGTATCAAAAAGGCAACAAGTATTTTAATGCCCAGGCTGAGCTCAGTGCCTGCATCTAAAAGATCTTGCATCCAATAAAACCCTGTGACCCTATTTTTTTTAATCATTGCTGTCATAGATGGAGGAAATGCTGAGCTGACCCTGCCAGGAGATGAACCTTTGGTTCCACGGAGTCTAATTGTGTCAGACATGATTCTTGATGTTTAGACCACAAAGTCAGCCTTTGAGGTAAGGGGAAGTATCTGGTGCATCCTTCCCAGAAGGAGTTGAGCAATTATTTTGCTTCCTCCACTCATTTTGTCTTTCTAGCAGCTTCTCTTGTATGACCATACTGCTTCGATCCCTTGACAGTAAAGCTTTGAGCTATGAGCTGTGCCTAATCTGAAAATCTGAGCCATGAAAATTTACAGGGTCAATGACTGTAGCAGTTTCTTTACAGAAATGTTACATTCCCCATCCTCATCGCCCTTCCACCTTTTTTGTGGGTGCAAGAAAAATTGAAGCCTTTCCTCCAATCATCTAGACAGTTCTGAGCAGGAATGATCACTGACAGCTTAAATATCTCATGTCTCCAGGTGTCTATTCAGTGCCAGACACTATACTTTAAGAGGGACATGTTGGATGGATGAATAAAGGCCCTTGTTTTGCTTTCATGAAGGCATTACAAAATGCTACACTTTCGGAAAGCATGGCTTGTCAATTTTGAACAGCTTCACATATTCTGACTTTTAAAGAAAGAGATGATGGACTCTTTTCTTTGCAAGTTGCTCTGCTAATTAAAGTGGAAGCATTTTTTTTTAATCTGACTGTTTGGCACAACATGCCCATCTGACATGTTATTGTTTTTGTGCACTGCTAATTTGATCGGTTATTTTTTCCAGCATTGCATTGCAGACAGTAATTTTTGCACGATTGTTATTTATTCATGTGGTGCCTCGAGCATACTATGACAAGGACAATACCCTAATCTTACCAGCTACTGCGCTGCAAGAGAAACTTGTAGGATGAATGAGTCATAGCACCAGCTCAAGTGGACAAATGAGCCCCTTAGTCCAGCAGTGGGGCTGCTCCAGGCTAATCTGAGACATTTTGCTATTGGAGGCAAAGGACAAGATGGTGCCCTTCCTCATTCCATATACAGATTTCATCTGGATTGGCAGTTGAATCTCATTTCAATACAGGCATTGGGACAGGGTCCTGAATTACACATATATCTTATGTGTTAATGCCTGGATGTGTGACATGGGCCTGGATGTGTTAATGCCTGGATGTGTGACATGGGCCAGGAAAGAGAAATGGCAGGTATGGCTCAAGAGGAATGTAAGGGCAATGGGCTGCTGCTGCACCCCAGTATTAGCTTCCTAATGACATTGTCTGCCTCTGCCTATTAGTAGGTCTGGTCCTGGGCTCCGAAGCATCACTGGGAGGGTACAGAGCACAACGGGTGGAACCCAAATCATGTGTGTGTGTGTGGGGGGGATAAACCTGAAGGGACTGGCACAGCTACTGGATGAATAAGGGCATCACCTGCCCCTTTCACCCAACCAACAACCACATTGGATCCTGAATGAGCCCTCCAAAAGCTACAGCACCACCTCTAACAACTGTAGCAGCTGTTGGTGGGGGGGCTCATGCCTTCAGGGTCCAGTGTGCAGTATCACTCCCCCCCAGCAGTAGTCTGGACAAGCAAGTGGGAGGTTGGTGGGATGGAGGGCAAAGCAGCTCCCCCCCCCCCATGCTCTGGGTGACACCAACCTCAGCGATGTCACTACCTGTTCTAGTTCTGTGTTAGTTAGCATGGTAAAGAAATGAGTATTGTAAGGTCAACATACAGTCAGCTATATACAGTAATGGTATGGTTAACCACTTTACAAAGGTAGTGGAGCACAGAGGTCAATCTGCAGATCAACAATTATATAGCATCTATGGGGCGATCATAAATTCAGGAATATAGCTCATCAGTTCAACTCTTTGGCATTAGTCTCTTGTGTAAAGAGGCATTCACTGTAAATAGAGAAGATCAAGATTAACCCAAGGCATAAGACAAAATACCTTTATGTGCAGAATCATGTGGAACCATTGCAACATATAGCCTGTTGTCCTCACCACATATAATGTACCTTCAAGCTGTCTGTTGACTACATAGATCCCAATTAAAAACAAAATGAGTACCTTCTATTGAGCACAGATTCAAAGGGTAATTTTTTTAAAAAAATGACTTGATTATGATGAAGAACAAGAACTTTTCTCACATTCCCCATTTCTTGCTCAGTACATTCAACCCCTGTCTCTTTAGCAGGACACGTAGGATCCCTAGATAGTGTTGCACTGCAGTTTCCATAATCCCCATAACCAGAGACAGCTGCAGGTCCAAGAGGGCAGGGGAAAAGAGAGCAGGCACACACCTGATCCTACTCTTCCCCCTCCCCCCCTCCCGTCTTTCCAAGTGCTCTCAGAAATGACTTCATGTGCCAGAGAGGGCACATGTGCCACAGGTTTCCCACTACAGCTCTAGTTCAAACATCTGGCAGTGCTTGGTTGGGAAGGACTGTACAGTGCGCCCTTGCCTTACATGTTCCAGACCCCTCCATGTAAGGCAAATAGCGCGTATGCTCGAGCCCCATTTGAAAATAACGGAGTTTGTGAACGATGTGTGGCGCAGTGCACGCGCCACAGACACTCACACCATTGTAACTTTCACTGCACGGCTTTCAGCATGAGCTGAAAGCTGCATAAAAGGCATCCGTGTATGACACTAGAATACGGTGTATGCAGAAGCTGGAAAAGTTACCGTATATAATAATAATAATAATAAGAAGAAGTTAATTTTATTTTCCTGCTTCTCCCAATGGAGAAGTCGACCTCATGTATAAGAACAGGTTTGGGGGCCACAATTACTGATTTTGCCATGACTCATAGATAAATCGAGGGTAAAACCTGTAGGCTCCTTCACTGTCTGTGTGCATGCTGCAAGAGGCACTCTAACTGAGGCTTTTTGCTTCAGTGTTTCAACTTTTGTTTCAGCCTTCACTCCCCAAACAGTGGTGGCCAGCGCAAGTGGGAGAGGGACTCTGGTTGTTTGTTTCATAGAATCATAGAACTGGAAGAGACCACAAGGGCCATCCAGTCCAACCTCATTCTGCCGTGCAGGAACTCTCAATTAAAGCATCCCCGACAGATGGACATCCAGCCTCTGTTTAAAGACCTGTCCTTCAGAGTCACCAGCCAGCCACAGCCTGGAGGACACAGAAGCTGCCCTCTATGCAGCATAACAACAATTAATCACCTAGGAGTCTTTCTGCTTGGCTCAAGAGAAAAAGAAACTGTCTCCCCACCACTGGGGAAATAGGAAAGAGCTGCTATCACATTATCATACTGACCCATAAATAAATTGACCTGGAATTTTGGGGTCAATTTTTGGGCATAAATTTTTAGACTTATAGATGAGCATATACAGTAGTTGTTTGGAGTACAACTCTTAGAATCCACAGACAGCATAACCACTGTCCAAAAATGCCCAAAAGTAATTTTTCAAACTGTTGATTGTGTGGGATGTAGTGATAGGTGGGAAATTTTCAAAAAATAGTCCATGAAATACCCAAAAATGTGATTTTCAAGTGTTGAGAAACCCTGACAGGGAGAAACATAGGCTGATGAGAGTCACTGAAGCATGGAACTTAGGGTATGTTTACATTGAAGAAAGAATAAAGTTTGACACCACTTTAAGTGCTCTAGTGACATTCTATGCATTCCTGTGATTTGTAGTTTTAGGTTTTTAGCTGTCTCTGCCAAAGAGTTCTGGTGCCTCACAAACCACAAATCCCAGGATACAGTAGGATGGAACCAATGCAATTAAAGTGGTGTCAAACTGTGTTATTTCTACATTGTCTATGCACCCTTGGTCCGCATAAATTTCACACATGGATTTATGTTGGTGTGCACATGAATGCATATTTTTTATGTGCATGTGTACAGAAAACATTTTTTTTTTTTTTGTAAAAAGAAAAAAAGTGCAAACTTTGGAGAGAACAAATCCTGAATTGACCATCTTGCAGTGAGAAGACAATTGCTAACAATTGCTGCTTCAGCCAAAAATGAAATTACAAACAAGTCACATTCCTAGATGGAAGTAATCCTTTTCGTCTTTCTTTTGCAGAGCAGACCTGAAAATCCAGTCCCTAGTCATGGAGGATGAGAACTACTGTGTCTGAGACCAGAGTTCTTTTAAGATGATCTATGATGAAAGATCACCAATGAACAGCAGGTGCTGTTGGCTATATTTTAGAGGAAGGAAATGGCAAAACCACTTTTGAGGATTCCTTGGCTAAGAAAAGCCTATGAAATTAATGGGGTCACCATGAGTCGACAGGTGACTTGAAGGCATATATAACATACACACACATGTAACTTCAGCATCCATTTCTTACTCCATGAAGTAATTAGATTTAGGTAAGTTTGCTTTCCCCTGAGGAGCTAAGCTTGAGTTGAAGAAAATCCAGGATATTCAGAGCCTGGTATTCATGAAAACTTAGGTTCCAGCTGAGATTGTTATCAGCAAGAGTTCTTTTTGAATGGTGTAGTAGCATTCACTTCTCAGTGTGAAATGGCCACAGTGAGGCCATCTGTTGGGTATGCTTTGATTGAGAGTTCTTGCATGGCAGGGGTTGGACTGGATGGCCCTTGTGGTCTCTTCCAACTCTATGATTCTATGGCAGTTGCATAATTTAATTCTTCCTAGAAATGTGTACAGAGATGGATGGATAAGCCGTCATCTCAGAAAAGAAAATGAAAGGGGGAAAACAGGTTCTGCTAGCATTCCTTGAAAATACTGAAAACACCTTGAAGAGGAGTTGCAAGGATTTGCAAAAATTGTGTACAAAGCCCAGATGGTACAGATTCATTTCTTTTGTATGCCAGACACAAGTTTTATACCTCTGCAAAGAATAGGAGTGTAACTGATGATAGGAGTGAACATTGCTAGGCAGGCAGACAGACCAGCTGGTCTGCCTACAGGGCTGGCTCTAGATATTTGGCCACCCTAGGTGAGAAATATTTTGGTGTCTCCCCTCCCCCAGCCCCTCAAAGTGTAGGAAAAATGTAGGACATGATGTAGGACAAATTGTAGGATGTTCAAAAATGGAGGACATGACCAACTAAAAGCCAAAAACATTAATAAAAAACAATATAAATTCATGTTTCTCAGTCATGCTCAAAATGGAGGACATGGGATGTAGTTTTATGTGGTTTGTGTGTTGGACTAGGACCCTAGATAACAGGATTCACTTCTCTGCCTATTGGGTGACCTCAGGCAAGTCACACTCTCTCAGCCTCCTTAGGGGAAGGCCATGGCAAATCTCCTCTGAACAACTCTTGCCAAGCAGACTCCAGGATAGGTTTGCTTTAGGGTCTCCATAAGGTGGGAAACAACTTGAAGGTGCACAACAACAAATAATAACTGAGTACTATACCTTTAAGTGCAGTGAAGGATCCAGTATGGTCTAGTGGCCTGAGCATTGGACTAGGACAATAGGAGACCAGGGTTCAAATCCCAGCTTGGCCATGCAAGCCCACTTGGTGACTTTGGGCAAGTCACACTCTCTCAGCCTCTCAGGGCTTCCCTTCCCTTTCCTCTCTTTCTCCTTTTCTCTCTTTTCTCCTTCACCCTGCCTTTTTCTTTCCTTCCACCTTCTTCCCTTCCCTTCTTCCTTCCTTCCTCTTCCCTTCCTTTGCTTTCTCCCTTCCTTCATTCTCTAGTTTTCCCTGCCTTCTTCACCTCCCTCCTTCCTTCCTCCTCTTTTTCCTTCCTTCCTTCTTTCCTTCCTTCCTGCCTTGGTCCAGGGCTGCCCACCTGCCACTCTCCACATGAACAGAGGCTGTCTTGCTCACTCCTTCCATGGCCGAGGAGAAGGGTAAGCCTCTTGGGGAGGGGAGGGGAGGGGAGGGGGGGCCCAGAGGAGGCGCCTGTGGCAGCAAGGCAGGTGGGCAGCCCTAGACCAAGGAAGGAAGGAAAAAGAGGAGGAGAGGAGAGCAGGGGAGAGGAGAGGAAGAAGGAAAGGGCTGCCCACTTACCTCGTTGCCACAGGTGCCTCCTCTGGGGTCCCCCCTCCCCTCCCCCTCTTCCTCCTCCTCAGCCATGGAAGGAGTGAGCAAAAAGAAAAAGGGCATGGAAGGGAGACAGAAGAAAGAGAGAGAGAGAGGAGGGAAGTAAACAGAGAGGAAGGAGCTGCTGCTCTGTTTGCCTCATCCTCTGCTCTGGCTGCTCTATCTCTCTCTCTGGCCTCCCAGCTCCCTTGCCACCTTGCCATGCCAGAGCCCCCTACAGTTTGCTGCCCCTAGGCAGCTACCTAGCGCGCCTATATGGGCAGGCTGGCCTTGTCTGCCTATCTGCCTGCCTAACTAACGGTGGGATCTGTTAAAAAGGTGCTTCTGGGAAAGCTCCATTCTGTCCTAGCATTGCTTTTTCTCCTGTATTACACAATTATGGTGAAGGGGAATGAATTGCAGAGAGGAAGAGAGTTAAGAGGGGGAAAGTAGCCAGGAAAAAAGGAACTAGGCAAGAAACCCCAATTTGAACACTGATCCAGTTAAATATTGGTCAGGAAGCGTTACTCACATAGGGGCATAACTTCTTGAATCAAATACTTCCTTCCAAGACCTTCATTCAAATATGTGTCCTATTGCAAGTACTCTGGTTTAGAAGCAGCAGCTTTTGCGTTCTTAGGACCACCCTGCCTTCCATGAAATGTAAAATGGGAAGGCAAATGGGTGAGAGAAAGAGTTGCAAGATTAGTAAAAGAAAAATGCACATTGGTTTATACTGTATGTATACTGGCTTCTTTTTAAAAATGTTTTGAAGAGATGTGTTTACATACTCCAATTGTGTGGAGCAGCAATGGCCAATTCACCACTCCGTGACAGCTAAAGGCTGTACCAGCCCCTTCTAGCAAATGGAAAAGGAAGCAAATGGTCACTTCTACCTTTATAAAAAGTGCCTTTTCCCTCTAAACCAAGGCCATGATAGCAATAGCAGGTACATTTCTATACTGCTTATCAGTGCACTTAAGCACTCCCTAAGCGGTTTACAAAGTGTAAGCTAATTACCCCCAACAATCTGGGTACTCATTTTAGCAACCTCAGAAGGAAGGAAGCCTGAGTCGAGCTTGAGCCCTTTTGCTGGTATTGAACTCACAACCTTATAGTTTGTGAGTGAGTTGCTGCAGTACAGGCATTTAACTACTGCACCACCAGGACTCCTGATGAGAATCGTGCCCTCTGGAAACTTCTGAAAACATGTCCCTTTAGTTATTTTCCAAGTGTATATATACATGAAGACAATTGCAAAGGCCTATGTGATCAGAGGATAAGCTTTTCTAACTTCAGGCTTCCCCTTTCATTAGTGAGGAGTAGAGGATGAAGTCAAAAGCAGATATCTCAGGCTCTCTTTGGCCCAGTACAAATGGGCCACAAGTAGTGTGCCAGTGCTGATTCTAGGATTCTGGAGTGTGCAGCAACTGCATACTCCGAATCCCTAGTTCGTACCAGTGGCGCTATGACTACGCAGCCCCAGCCACATGGGGTGTGCATCCACGACACAAGCACGGCAGGGCATCCATATGTCTGGGTGCTGCGCTTGCATCATGAATGTGCCATAGTGTGCCAGTAGTGCACTGATAATGTCATCTGTGTGTGCCACAAAGAACCAGGTTTTCCCGGGTTCTTTTCGGGGTGGAGGGATGCCCCTCCGGAGGAAAACTGGCCACCTCCAGCCCACCCTTTTGGGGCAGTTTGGAGAGCCCCTTTGTATGGTTTAAAGACAGAGAGAATTGAAAAGAAAATTGGAATGTTAATTCTTGGACATACCAATACATGACATTTCATATGCTTATTGAATAACTATAGACAAAATTGTATGTTTAGTATTACTTGTGTAATTTACTGGATAGCTAAGTAGCATTTCCCAGCCTGATTCTCACAAACCTGATTTACTGGGCATCAGATACCATGAGCTGTCAATTGTAACACAGCAAACTGATGTACCTGGCTCTCCTCCTGTGAGTGATGTCAGATGTGACACCCAGAAGTAGGATCCCAAGAGGAATTGTAACAGGGATCCTGCTTCTGTCACACCGGCTCTGTCTGCATCAGTTTTTCACACAGCCAACAATGTAAATCTCAGGAAAACTCAAGAGAGAGGGAGAGAGAGAAATTATCCTGGGTTTTGTGGGGTTTTGTTAGGCCCCCCCCCCAAAAAAAATTAATAAGATGTGTTTGAAATTAATGTGAACAACAACAGATCCAACCCACATTCTAGCAGTATTATTTACACCATGTGAATAACCCCATATAGTCTGTGGCATGAAATTTAGCAGGAGAAGTCGGTTTACTATGATCATAAATACCTTCTCCAATGCATTTTTTCAAGAGAATTGAACTCCCCTGCTTTACATTTGACATTTGTCCTTTTCAAAGATTTCTTAAGCAGGGTATTACACTGGTAAAGCTTCTGTTCTTCCTGTAATTCCAACTGAAATAGGGTCTGTTGGATGTATTTATTTGCATTTGAAATGCTCATTTCTTAAGAGTTGTGGGGAGGCAGGGGGAAGTACTTTAACAATTGTTCTCTAAAGTGCTGACTCATGTCCTGATCCCATACTTGTGTGACCCATTTTCAGAGGTTTAGTTTTAAAATGATCTAACATAGTGTGAAGCAACAAATGGATAACAGTGGGACGAATTGGTTTGACAGGAGATTAGCAAGGGGACAGAGCTGGATCTTGAATGGATATTATCCTCTTTGTATCCCTGGGAAATCTGACAATTGATCAAAGGCCTGGCTGCTTATACCTGCTTGTTGTCCCGATTTGTAAGTACATGGATTGTTCATGTTAACAACTAGGTGGATCTGAGTTATATCTAAAACATACAGAGTAGAATTTGGGTGGGAGAATGAGAAGCAGTTCATGCTGTGCAATAGCAGCAACCTGGCTGGCAGGCTGGCTTCCTGGTTTCCATCTTAAAAGTTACTGAAGTGCTGCCAGTGTTCAGTAATAAGCAACTACTGCATTGTTATTTTAAAAGACCACAATCAGGCCTAACTTTTATGAGCAAATTGTGTGTCACCAGTAAAAATGAGCAAGCAAGCCAGTTATTTAACAACCCAGCATTGAAATTTCTTAAACCCAAGTAAAAGCTACTGAAGCAAAGCAAATGAACCTTTTAATGCCTTGATCCTGATTAGTTGTACTGAGGTGGATTGTTTTTGGTTTGATATTTTTGTTTTAATATTACTAAATATAAATTTAACAATATTACATAATTGAAAATATTATTTAATATAAACATATTGTGGTATTTTTGTTTCAGTACTGCTTTTATACTTGGTTGTTTGCATCAACTGAGCAAAGTGTGATTTGGGCCTGAGTGGTGAGACTGTAAATTAAGGGGGAATTGTATTCTCTCCAGTTAACCCCCCACTTCCACCCCAGCCCTGCCATTTAGCAATGGGAGATATATGAGTCTGAGCAATGAGAGCTGCAAATGCTTTTCCTTTAACTGTCCTCATTTGGCAGTGACAATCACAATTAATCCTCTTCCACCTCACTTTTTCGGCTGCTTTAAAAATGTCCCAGTTTCTAATATGAAGTCGAAGGCTTTCATGTCCAGCATCCATAGTTTTTGTGGGTTTTTTGGGCTAAGTGGTCTTCTTTTCCATGGCTCCAGATGGTGAAAGTGTCATCCACGTATTGGAACCAAGTTGTGGGCTTTTTCGGTGCTATTTCCAGGGATTGCTTTTTAAAGTGTTCCATGTAAAAGTTTGCTATCACAGGGCTTAGAGGGCTTCCCATTGCTACCCAATTAGCAGACATTAATCCTCCCAGCCTGAGGCCTGCTATCAGCAACAGAACAATACACATGCAAATCACTCCTACATTTCCAGGCTCACACACAATATATATATCCAACTTTTTCCAGGCAAGCATTCTCTGAAGATGCCAGCCACAGATGCTGGCAAAACGTCAGGAAGAAACTCTTCTAGAACATGGCCACATAGCCCGAAATAAACAATGTGCAATAAATTTGGGGGGGGGGGGGGGGGGAGAGGGCAGCCTCTTCTCCTTCCTAATTGGCTCAGGAAAAAGCAACTTGCTGCTGCCTTTCCTAGTTTATGTGATTCTAGCCAGGACTTAGGTGGGAGGCAGCATCAATGGCAAAATGCATATTATAATATCCGGCTGCATCCTGGATTCAAACTGGGCAAGGTAAACTGGATTATTTAGCTATGCACCAAACTCCTGTGAGAGAAAGCTCATTTCATAATGACATACAATCTCACTTTTTTGGGGGCAAACTACCTCTTCCTATATTACTATACTGTATGTACATATCAATGTAAATGGTAAGCATGTGATTACATTGTATTGCTCTCAGTCCTCCCTTCATTTTCCCCATTCTTACTTTGTGCTGGGTTTGCTATGAATTTTAACAAAAAAGACACATTTATCTCCATAGACTAAAGCCTGTTTGTGTGCATTATTTTTTTTAAAAAGTCCACATTTTAGCTGTTTGCACTTCTCTCTCTCTCTCTCTCTCTCTCTCTCTCCACACACACACACACACACACACAGAGAGAGAGAGAGAGAGTATGCAAGCACTTTGTGTCTTTATAACACTTGCAAATCTGTGAATCCCTGAGCTGATGTATGTTTGCTATTGCAGTGAATCCTAGAAATTGCAAAAAGGCAACTTTTGTCAAAACTGTAAAAGCTAACAATTTTTTTCCCATCCTTAGTATACTCCTCCACTCACACACCTACACACCCCATTTATTTTCTGTCTCCATGCCAAAGGATAATAGCAAAAAGAAGTCAGAAGAGCAGAGTGAAAATGATAGTCCCTTGAGGTCATACTCAATTTAATTAAAGGGTAAAATTAAATGGGGTTGGTACTGAGGGATGAAATTACAAGTAGTATTATGTTTATGTAGCATAGAATCAATGTAGAGAATTTACCATGTAGACAGTTAGGCTTTATATCATGAGCTGGATTTTTACAAAGGGCAGCATAATTTAATGTTCAGGTAAAATTATTTCTATCCTTGAAAACCCAGAAAACTAGAACTATTACAAGGGTAACCAAACATTATTGTTTGAATGTAAAAGGATGAGGAAAGCCATAGACATATAAACACAAATATCCATTCTTCCCCCACCAAAACCAAATTAAATGGTCCTATATTATTTTGCTTTGATGGATTTCTTACTGCTGTTTTAGTAATGCGTCATCCTAAACATAATCTACAGTGACTGGAAAACGAAACAAATCTAGTGGTAAGATAGCTTTCTTTCAACTATCAGTGTTGTTTTGGATGGTGAAATGGTCTCAGGATCTCTTATACATCCTGACCATTCTCTTTCTCAAGCGAATGCCAAACTCTGACTCTATTTACTGGAAACTAATGATACTAAAAATGTCTAATTATCTTAAAAGGTTGCCATTTAGTGAACAAAATGAATGGTCTTCTGTTCTCACCCCACTTAAATGCTCTAATTTTGCTTTAATTATTGTGTGCCATTAGATCTCTGACTTTTCTAAAACCTTTGCTTCCCTCTTTTTTTACTCCCTACTGTTGCAGGTTTGCTGCAGCTAAATTTCAGGTCCTAATTGTTCATTCTATTCTCTTTTATTAAAATACATTGCTCTGGTTTCTCACCCACTTCTGCATTCTTTTGCCTACTGATTATGTGCCACTAATTGTGAAAATAACTTTTGAAGGAGTTGTAACATTACTACTACTGTCCTTGGAACCCTTATTGGGAGAAAGCAGTTAGGATTTTTTTCCCCAGCTTTCACTTGGCCCAAGGAATTCTTCACTCATGAAGGGCCCATTCACACTTATGATTTTGTAGTGAGGAGATCGACAATGCCATCCCAAATAGATCAGGCTCATAGTTTTCACTATGTTTGCTAAGATCAATTTTTTTGTTGCCTGTTCACACTTGTAGTCTGAACAGGCCCCTTTCATCCCCTCGGTGAGTCAGGGTTGAAAGGTTCCAGGAGACAGATGGTCTGCGGGACCTTTCAACTCCGACCTACCAAAGGGGCAAAGGGGGCCTGTTCAGACTGCAAGTGTGAATGGGCAACAAAATATTCGATCAGATGGTCTCGTTGTTGTTGTTGTTGTTGTTGTGTGTCTTTAAGTCATTTCTGACTTGGGTGATTAACCTATCATGGCGCTCTCTTGGCAGGTTTCTTCAGAGGAGGCTTGCCATTGCCATCCTCTGAGGCTGAGAGAGTGTAATTTGCCCAAGGCCACCCACTGGGTTTACATGGCTGGGCCAGGATTCAAACCCTGGTCTCCAGAGTCCAAAAGAGGAGGGGGGTCAAGGCAGCAGTAGCAGTGAGGGGCAGGAGAATAGGAGGAAAAAGGAAGACCAGGGGGAGGAAGACGAAGGAAGAAATGGTCTGCACAATTCAGATCAATCCGGTAGTGCATTCTCAACTACTGGAGATCTGGAGTCTCCCTCCCTCCCTTGGAGGTCTTTAAACAGAGGCTAGATGGCCATCTTTCAGGTATGCTTTGATTGAGAGTTCCTGCATGGCAGGGGGTTGGACTGGACGGCCCTTGTGGTCTCTTCCAACTCTTTGATTTTATGATTCTATGGATCATTGCAAGACCCAAAAAAGAAGCAGCATGGAACCCGGTGCCAAAGGGGTATTTTTTTCAGCCCCCTTCCCCCCCAATTGCACTGAGTGTAGTCAGGAACTGGAAGACAGGAAATGTTAGTCTAGACTGGATTGTGATGTGGATGGGGAAAAAAAAATCTGATTCCTTACATCAGAGTAATTCTGCTTATTTTTCATTTGATGAAAAATTGACTTTATTTTTACAGTATATCAGTGGAATGACAGCTCCATGCCCTTCACCTGTACAACATCTCTATTTTTTGGTCTGATACTTTGATAAATGAATAACTCTATTATCTCTTATTTTCCCTTTGTAAAAGTATCTGGTTGTTGACTTCAGGTCCAACCTTGTAATATCCAGTTGAGATTTGGATAAGGAGTTCACTTAACCTGTAGTACAAAACAACAACATCAGCTCCCTAATGTTGAGCCATAAGCAGGAAGCCTTTGGGGTCATTAAAGATCATTAAACTAGGGCTTCTAGTGGCAGCCCCTTCTAAATTTGACCTCATGGACCAAGTCCCATTACATGAGATACTTTCATTCTCCAAAACCACTCATCAGTACAGACAGCACATAAGGTGGAAACGCAGCAAAGCAACAGAATGTCCAGTATATCAGGTTGTTCTTTGAATGATCACTAAGTCTCAAACAACAGAGTGGTGCCTTGAAACAACAGCAAGTCCTGGAAAAGTTAGACACCTCAGATCTTAAATTCCACTGGACTATATTACTCTCCTGGGCACTTTACAGACCGCCCAAAATGGGCGGTCTCGTGCCGCTGCCGGTTGCTCCGCGAGGGAGCCTCAGCAGCCAAACCACATGGCTCTCTCGCGGAGCAAAAAGAAGCCCCATAATGGTGCTTCTTCCTGTGCCCCGAAAGAGGCACCGCGAGGCGCACACTCACGGCGCCACTTCCAGTGCACGACATCAAAATGGCAGTGCCCATCTGTATGCGGTGCTGTCATTTTGATGTAGTCGTTACGTGCGAGGGGCAAGGCACGTCAGGAAGCGCTGCCCCTCACACGTAACAACGGCGCCCCATAGGGCCGGTCCGGAACATGCCCTGGTCTCCTGTTTATGGTCCATCAAGCCTTATGTCTCATCCTCATTATTTTTCATCCTTTGTTCACTGAAACTGAAGCCCTTACTCTGTAGAAACTTTAGCATATCAGCCTACTGTCTTACCATAATTGCACTAGTTTAAAAATGGTTTGGAATACTTTCTTATCACACTTTTCCCCAGAATAGTACTTTGGTGATGCATGATCACGTGATTTGGTTTGTTATTTTCTGCACTGCCAAACATCACCTTCTATGAGAAAGGGTGGGAACAAGCGATTGCAGTGGCCAACTACCCTCCCATAGCTGGCTGCTGTGTGTACATGCACACAGTAGTCAGCTTCAGGAAGGTGTTGGTCATTTACAATTGCTGCTCTGCCCCCTCCCAAACCATGGGGCTACTGTGTGTATATTCACAAAGCAACCCTGCTCAATCAATGCTTAGCCAACTACTTCCTAAAGCCAATTACTGTGTGAATATTCATGCAGCAGTCAACTTTGAGATGATTTTGACCCCCACAATCACTGCAATGGGGAGAAGGCAGAGGAGGAGAGTAACAGAATCCTGCCCACTCACTACAGTAGTGCCTGAGAAGTGGAACTGCAGGAAAAGGGACCTGTTACATATAGGCAGTTATGGAATAGCAGCAAGATTGAGAGCCTATTGACAGGTTTTGTCCATCAGTGAAAAGGTGTATCCAGTAACAGATGGCATGCAAGGCAGCAGCATGACAAACTTGATGTCATGTGATAAGTATCTGCCAAAGGCACTTTTATCCTCTTAAAATTCCACTTTTCTAGCCCCATACTAGGACCAGGGTTTAAATACATGCTGTTTTGTTAATCCTTGGTCACTCCAAGACATCAGTCTCTTTGTCAGATCTCCTAGGTGGGTTACAGACCGCCGAAAAGCGGCGGTCTGCTGCCGCCGCTGGTTGCAGCATCTGGAAACCGCAGCAGCCAAACAGTGCGGTTCCCGGACGCTGCAAAGAAGGGGTGCGAAAATCGTGCTCCTTCCTGTGCCCCGGAAGAGACGCCCAAGTGCCGAAGCGCGCACTTGCGACGTCATTTCTGGGGCATGACATGCGGACGCAGCATGTCCGCTATGTCAAGATGGCGGCGGCCGTGTGCAACGGCCGCCACCATTTCGTACGGACTCAGTCTGTACTAGGGTTAGGGGCGTCTGGAAGAGACGCCCCTTTCTAACCCTAGTACGGACTGAGTCCATGCTAGGGTGCCCGTTTGTAACAGGCCCTAGATTGTCTATGGACTGTGCTATCCCCATCAAAGAACATGCCTTGACCATTTAAGTTAACATATGAAGAAAAAAAAAGAGGGATGTGTATGGGAGGAGGGATTATATAGCACCTTAAATTCTTACAAATTGATCACAGCCAGGACCTTCGTGGGCTAAAACTGATGTTCACATGAATTATACACACACACACACACAATCTGTCTATCTATATAATAGTATACCATGGATAATGGATGGTATATGTATAATGGATGGTGATAAATGATGGTGGGCTGATGATATATAGTGATTATAGCTAGCTGATTGATAGTTATTACCACTTACGGGCAATACTCATTGGATGATTTACATGACTAATTTGCATGGTGATAATAGCTTAACTTTAGTTCTTGCTGACAGGAAAAATACAGTTTGCCTTCTACAGCATTACAGCTCTCTAGATTCATCTGGTAAGTTTGGAAGCATATGCCATTTTATACAAAAGACTGCATCAAGTGCCCCAAGGTTGGAACTGTGATTGGCTCTCATTACTATTCATATTTTCCACATTTGCATTATGCTCTCAGTACAGTCTCCATATGGTCATCTGATTAAATTATTCACAAAAGCCAGTGTCAAATGCTGGGGGTTGTATGTTTGTCTTAAACTAAGGCCTGTTACAGACTGCCAAAATAAAGCTGCTTCAGGTCTCTTTGGAGGTATGCTGTTTAAATGATGCATGCATCCTAAGAAACCAGAAGCTGCACCAAAGCTGCACTCCAATGCTTAGGAATGGAGTGTGGCTTTGGCACGACCTCCGGACTCTTAGGACCCATGCATCATTTAAATAGCATACCTCCAAAGAGACCCGAAGCAGCTTTATTTTGGCAGTCTGTAACAGGCCTAAGGCTTTCTGCCCAACCAGTCTGCATTGTTCTATGATGCAAGAAGATACTCTGGCCTCCCTTGTCCACCATAGATAGCTACCATACTAGCTAAATTTTGACAGCAACTGTGGTAGTGGGAAACTCAATAACACGGCAAGCCGTTGCGGGTTCTGGGTGATTCAGTACAACCTTCTGTCACCTAGAATTTGTCCACCCCTGATGTACAGACTACATTTTCTTGCTTTCTTTCTTGGATCTTGACTTTACTTTGATATTGACCATACACCTGCCTCTGGTACATTTGCAGCTCAGTAGCATAAAAAATGCTTTACATTCAAATGGTCCTTGGTTCTGTCCTTGGCATCTCTAGCTGAGAAAGGCTCCTTACTAAAATCCTGCTGCTAGCCAGTGTAGATTAGGAATGAAAATCCTAATTCTATCCTTATGATTACCCTCCCCAAAAAGAAAGAACTCAGAAAGTTTTCCCCAGAAAACTTTTTTGATTATCATTTTTGCACCTTCTTCAATGAGTTTTCATTCCCTTATTAATAAACAGATGCCAGTCATTTTGTACTCTTATCTCTGACAATCTTAATTTTTTTAAAAGAAAGAAAAGTTCATACTGACACGAATTTAGTAGTATCCCTTTTTGTTTGCTTTATTTCAGCTTTTTGTAACAATACAAGTCATATGGTCTTCTACATAAATGGTGATTCAATTGTTGGAGGATTCTCTGGCCATCTGTTTATTGTTAAATTAATTGCCAATTAATTGCATTTAATTGAAGCATTTGTTTCCAATTTTCTAAGATTAACAGGGTATTAAATTAGAGAGGTCAATGACACATCTTAGATGAGTGTGTTGAATTTTGCTCTTAGATCCTGAAAACTGCAGTTTTCATTAAACATCACTGTGGAATCATTTATCATTAAATGTGGTAATTTTTAGCCAATTACTTCAGCTGTTTTGGTTTCATTTGCTTGGATCTTTCCTGAGACAGAAATTTCAGGAGACAGTCTTCTTCTTTGGTTTAGGGTTGTCAGTCAATTTTTATTAAATGGAGGTATAATTATATAAATATATTTAGCCATCTTTTTCCTTCCTACATTTAATTGCCTAATATAATGCATGAGAGCCAGCATGGTGTAGTGTTTTAAGCATTGGTAGAACTCTGGGAGATCAGGGATTGAATCCCTGCTCACTCATGGAAATATTGAGGGATGTTGAGCAAGTCAAACATTCCCAGCCCAAGAGGAATGCCATAGCAAACACTGTTTGAACAAATCTTGGCAAGAAAACCCTGCAATAGGGTCCTCATCAGTCAGAAATTACATGAAGGCTCACAACAAAATTTTGAATACAATCTTACAATGCATAGTTACACAGAGAGCTCACAATCAAGAGGATACCTGAAGGGTGCCTATAGATATGTTCGTGAATTCTGCATGAACAAACTCATTGGATACAGAAGTGTAACAGTTGTTGTAACAGAAGTGAAGTGAGGGGATCAATACAAACTCATGGCTCAGAAAGCAGTTTATGAGTTAGACACAGTCTCAATCAAATTTAGGTATAATTTGTTGTGCAGTTTGCTCTCACCACCCTCTCACTAAGTAGCCAGTTGCCCTCCCTCGTGTCATCCTCTAAAAGCTGTGGAGGACACTTAGAAAGTCCTGGAGGATGACTTTGTTGTCAAGCATCCAGTTGTAGAGACATAGCTGGATGCTTCTTAGCTGACCCAGTCTCCCCTGGCCATTATGTGGCCCATGGAAAGAAGTTAAGTACTGTGAGAGAGTACAGGAGAGATGAAATGGAGTTCAGGTTTGATGAAATGTTATGTACTCTGTCTCCCTAAGCAGATCTTGGCCATTGTTTCCTACTTCTCTTCAAATGGACCATATTATGAATCATGTGGCAAAGGGTGATGGTTGAAATGTCCAAGTACACTGTGAAACCACAGGTTCCAATAAAGAATGTGCATTAAATATTTCTTAATTAGGAACTAAGATTTAAAGTAGTGGAAGGGGGAAATTAGATGAATCATTTTATTCACTAAATGACCAATAATATACAGAGAGATTTGTTTACTAAATGACCTACTGTATACCGAGAGTTTAAAGAACAATTTTCAGGTTGGATGTAATTCATATTCAGATGGCAAAGCTATATCCAAAAAAATAACAACAATATAGATAGCTCCCCTCTTCATCTATTTGATTCAAAGGGTGGGGATTGATGTGAAGATAAGGTTCAAACAAATGAGTGATATCAGCTCTAAGGGATAGTTTTCTGTAATAACTTTGATAGTATGGCAGGTCAACATATCCATTGGCATATAAGCTACTAACATCATTGCTGCTCATAAAGGTATAAGTAAGAAGAGAGAATGCAAAGCATAGTGTTATATTGAGAGAGATACTTCACTGTTGCTGGAAAACAGAATTTATCAAGTGCAATTTTCAACTTCGGTATCTGAAAAATGCTTTGGATACATGACAGAACTTGTGTTATACAATGGAAATTCCAGAAAGGAGTTTTGTTTTAAGGGGTAAATATTAAAGTATTTTAACAGATAAAGATAAATTGATAATTATAATTTCCCTTTCCTCCTAAAGTTCATTGGCTGGTAGGCAGAAGAAACAATTAACCCCTTCTGTTATATCTGAAAAATATACTTCTCAGGAGGGTCCAGAATTAAGGGTGTAAAAATCTCTGTTTTGGTCTTCTGAATTTCTCCAAATCCCATTAGCATTTTATTATTGTAGTTTTTCCTTACAAGGTTGTGAGACTTAATACTTTTTAGTGCACTGAAATCTGTGTGTTAGATTTTCCTGGAGATAGACATTATTTGGTTAATTATTAGTTTATATAACTTCCCCCATTAACAAAATAACATTTGAGTGTCATCCCCTCACCAATGATGCACATGATAGCTATTCCCGTTTTAAATATGTATGTTGTTTTATGTGCATTTCTCAGACAAAACTCTGTAACCTTTGCAGATGCAGAAATACTTGAAGTGAGATGCACATTTCCTCATGACAAGTCTTGGGGAAGCACAACCTCTGTTGTGTGTTAACCCGCCCCCAACTTTTTCCCTATTTGGAAAACTTTATCAGAGGAAGAGTGGCCCACTAAGCTTCTTCTAGCTCTAGGAATTCATGTTGGTGTCATCAGAAACACCCATCCATTAAGAAACTGAACATTGCTCACTCTCATGGCACCCTCCACCTCCAAGTTGTGGATAACTCTTTTGCTCTCTTGCTACACAGGGGCTGCTGATGGGTTGACTTTGAAGGGCACCTCACTAGCCACTGCTGATATTACTATACTGTACTGAAAACTTGCTCTGACCATTATATTAAGTAATTCTTTAAGCATTCAGACAGCAGCAGCAACAACAACTAGCTTAGCCGAAATCTTTTTGTTTTTTTGCTCTTGTATACATATATTTTGTTTATTTGTTGATATTATGATATGGTAGTGATGTACAAATTAGTTCAAATGTGATTGTTTGGATGTAAATTTTTGAGCCTAAATCTTTTTGCATAATTTAGCATGACCACGCATGTTATTCTGTTGTTTGGGGGGTAGAGGTGCTTAAAGAATGATACATAAACATTACTTACATGTAATTTAATATGGAAGTAATATTTATGTATCATTCTTTAAGGACCACTACTCCCCAAGCAACAAAATAACCTACTTGCTAGCCAGTGTGGTGTAATGGTTTGAACATTAGACTATGGCCCTGGCGAACAAGGTGTGAATCCCTGCTTGGCCATAGAAATTCACTGGGTGACCTTGGGCAACTCACATGCTATCAGCCTTAGAAGAAGGCAATGGCAAACTTCGTATGAAATTTTTTTTTCAAAGAAAAACCTTAGACATGTTTGCTTAATAATAATAATAATAACAATAATAATAATAATTTTTATCCCACCCCTCATTGGGAGCTGCATCTTAAAGAGTCCCTCTGCCAAACAGCTATTTTTCTAACACCGTCTACCAATCTGAGATCTTTACCCTGCAGAAATTGTCCCCTCTGAAAATATTGGCAACTATTAAAGAGCATAAAGGTCTTCCACATCAAATCCCTGACTGTTGGCATCAGTTTAGGCAAAACCATGAAGTTCAACTCACCTATAGTAATCAGACAAAAAACACATAACTGTAATTTTTTGGCTGATGACTTATTAATGTCTTAATGGAGTTGATTACAAAACAAAACTTTTCTCAGATAGAGTCACACATTTTGAAGCATCTTCACCTGTGAGCTTTGTAGCCAGTGTGTTCACCATAACATTTGCTCAGGGCTTACTCACAAAATATAAAATTGCTAGTACAGAAATAACCTCTGTGTGAGTCAATGTATAGTGCTCATATGTAATAAATAACATGCTGAAAGGAGTTGCTTTATTTAAACCACATGTGGGACAAAAAGCTCCTATAGATTATGACCTTTATTTATGCATCATCACACCTGAAGCTATTTATGCTGTTTGCTACTTTTGTCTTTAAGTGGATTGAAAAAAGAATCACCATTCAGACATCACTTTAAATACATACACATGTACATTTTAGGAAGAAGGCAAAAGAGCAAACATTTAACAAACTAGGTTATATAAGCAAGTCTTTTGTTCACCATTCATGCTGTGGCTTCATTGTGATCACACCAGGGAAGAACTCAACAAAAGTGGAAACTGTGTCTGTGATTCTGTTTCTCTGTCTACAGTGATGGTACAGTGAACTAAGCACTGTAATTAGCTATTTTACTCTTGTTTTATATCTGCTTTTCAATGCAGTGAGCTTGACCAGGTAAAAGGAATATATGTGGGCAATGCTCTCAGTCTCTTTACATAGATGAACTAGGAAGAACATTATACTTTTATTCTCAAATGATGTCACATCAACACATGGAGTGTATCCACCTGTCAGAATTAGAGCAGTTTGACTCCACTTTAACTGCCATGACTCTATCCTACAGATTCCTGGGATTTGTAGTTTGGTGAGGCACCAAAGCTTTATAACAGACCAGGTTGAAGAATGCATCACTAAGCTACAAATCCCATGATTCTGTAGGACAGAATCATGGCAGTTAGTGGTGTCAAACTGCATTATTTCTGCAGTGCGGATGGAGTCCCAGTCCCGTGGCAGCTGGTGGCTCCTATTTCCATGGGGAAACTATTCCTGATTTTGATAAGCTTTAAATGAGCTCTCTGTCAAGCCTATTTAGGAATAGATTTCAGGACCATGGACAGCTCCTTTAAACCCAGATTAAACCTGGAGTTGATTCACTGGTGTGAGAGTCACCACTTTCCTACTTTATCTGTATTGATTCCATTGTAATCTATGCTGAGTCCTTTAGATGCCCGTGTGATCTCATTTAAAAGACTAACTTTGCACTTCTTCCCCTGAAGAAATGGAGATTAGAAAAGCAAACACAATGGCAAAAGCCCTGTTGGTATGCTACACCAGCAATCACAGAGGTGATGAGGTGAGGGATGGCATACAAAATTTTCCAACTCCAAACAACATGTTTCTATGATGCCTTATTCCAACAACATATTTTGTGGGCCCCAAATGTCCTGAAACACCCTCTAGGATGTATGGAGGGTATTTTCACCATATTTCTAGTCCCTTACCAAGGGTCATTTTAATCCCAAGAGAGGACTTTAGCAACAGGATGAAAAGAGAAGTCAATTCCTGTTCACTACCTTTTTTTTAAAAAAGGGTTATCCTGGGTTTTATTTGGCCCAAGGGGCTACAAAACATGCCAGAAATGGGCCCATCCCTCTTAGAGGTTATTTGGTAGCATTTTTGCAAAATAAAAATAAAAAAGGAGGTAGCAGGCTGTGCTTTGCCCACACTTGCCTTACGTCCTTCACAATCATTGTACCTGCCTTCTTTTTCTTCTTTTTACACCAACATAGTTATGGGAGTGTAGTGTGTCAACAGGACTCTGGCTTATTAGTCAAACAATCTCTGTCAGTAGTACTATCTGTAGTTAATTTCCCTTTAATCTGGCTCTCTATAGTCTAGACCGCAACTCTGGCGGGTTACAGACGGGCAAAAAGGGATGTACTCATGACGGGCTTTACCTGAATGCTGTCATGAACACGCCCCCCGCACGCCCCAAGCGGGAAGAAGCGGCATTAAAAAGGTGCTGCTTTTTTCCGCTTCTTTTCTGTTTGATGCGTACCTGCGCAGCTCCGTCTGTAAGCCCCTGCACCGATACGTCAGAATTGCTACGTCGCAAATATAAGTTGCCGGTTTAAAAGCTCCGTGTCAGCTGCGTCGCATAATGGGTCGGGGTCCGGGACATGTGTGGTTTGCAGTCAAGCTTTAATTGCAACGTCCGCTGCCATGCAGCTGTGGAAGCTGAGGCACAGCTGCGGCGCTTTTTAAGCCTCGTAACCCTAACCCTAGAGCCACTTGTGCACATGCGTTGCTAGAACCTCGGGAAGTTGTAACTTTTGCCGGCGGATGTTTTGGTTGTAGAAAGTGAAAAGGGAAAGTTTGGGATTTAAAGTGACCCCCTACACACATTCCTGCGCCATTCTCACCTGGGAAAGGGCACAGTTCGGCTGCTCCTGGCACAGCTGTGTGGCGGCTCCCCTTTGCCACCAGGCAGGATGGCTCAGCCATCCACCAGCACCCCGAAAAAAGGCAGGGGGACGTCTTGGTCTCAAACTGAGACGGCTGACATTATAGCTATATGGTCCCAGAAACTGGAGTAACTGCAGAAACTGGAGCAGTCCTACCTGAATGCTGACACATATCGAGAAGGGGAAGAAGCCATGAGAGCTGCTGCACCGGTACACCAGAATTGCTACACCGCTAATTTAAGTTGCCCATTTAAAAGCTCCGTCGCATAGTGAGTTGGGGTCTTGGAACATGCGCAGTTTGCAGTCAGGCTTTAATTGCAACGTCCGCTGCCATGCAGCTGTGGAAGCTGAGGCACAGCTGTGGCGCATTTTAAGCCTCGTAACCCTAACCCTAGAGCAACATGTACGCATGCGCTGCTTGGAAAGTTTGGACTTTAAAGTGCACCCCTACACACATTCCTCTGCCATTTTCACCTAACAATAAAAAACGCTAAAACTGTAAATATTGACATATGTACAAGGGAGGTGAGGGGAGATGGCAGGGGGACAGCGGTGGCAGCGGAGACAGCTGTGGCTGTGCATTGCAGATTCAGCAGGAGCGCGGGGACCAAAGGAGAGGAGGCATCTATGATGCTGCTGACACTGGCAAAGTGCAAGCGGACAAGGATGCCAACACCAGATGATCACCAGCTGGCAGGAGACCACCATTGTTTTAAAGGGGCTTGGGCACTTTAAATGTGCCCATAGGCTTTCTGCCGCCGCTGCTTAGCCCTGCGCAGCTGCGCATTGGCCAGCCGGCAAAGGGGAAAAAAAAGAGACCCCGGAGCTTGAATGTGCCCAAGACCTTTTGATGCCCTCTAAACTTGCCCCCAAAGGCAAAGGGCAACTACAGGGGGCCTGGGCCTGGGATCAAGGGGCAGGGAGCACTGACAAGGCACTAGGTCCCATGATGTCCCATAAAGACATCATTTCGCCTCCCAGGACATGTGTTCCCTCCCAGCCCTATCTACTCTATTCTACCCTTCCTGTTCTCTCCTCCTACCATGCCTGGCTCACTGGTCCCCAAACCAGCAATCTCCAAACTCTGTCCTCCCAGGCGTTTGGACTTCATCTCCCAGAATCCCCAGCCACCTTGCCCTGTGGTCTGGGATTCTGGGAGATGAAGTCCAAACACCTGGAAGGACAGAGTTTGGACATTGCTACCTCACACCACTCCTGCCTAGCTTTAAAGTCACAGGGAAAAAGTTTAAAGGGGCTTGGGTGCTTTAAATGTGCAGACAGGCTTTCTGCCGCCGCTGCTTAGCGCTGCAGCTGCGAAGCTGCGCACTTCTCATGCGGCAAAAGAAAAAAAAAGCCGCGGTTTGGGCCGCCCGTGAGGAAGCTGCCTCTCTTTTTGCAGCGTCCTCTGAGGCGGCGGTATGGAAGCTACGGGTCCGAAACGGACCCAGGTGAGGCGTCTTCACTGCCCCCCATGTGGAAGCTCCAACACCTGAAGCACGCCCCCGGGGCGGGCCGTCTGGAGGCTCCGCATTCAGCTGAATACACCTCCAAGACGTCCTCCCCTGCCCGTCTGTAACCCGCCTCTGTGTGAACATGTATTTGTATTTGTATTCTGTCAAGGAGTCAAGATATTCCATGTGTGTGAGTGTGTCTGTGTATTTAAATAATAATAAAATAAAATAAAACTTTTATTTATGCCCTGCTTTTTGTTAAAACAATCAAAGTGGCTTACAACAGTCAAAATAGTATATCTATATATACAAAGTATCCTCCCTTAAAAAAGATTAAACAATATAAGATTTAAAATTACATAACTATTAAAAACCAATAACAGTGGCAGAGTCATCACATGTATGTGGAGGAATCACTACATGGCCGAGCAGTTTATACTGGAAAAGCCTACCTCACTATAAGAATAAAGAAATTTCTTATGATGAGTTCTGTCAGATAAGAGTCCAGTTGACCGCCATTTACGCTCTAGTCATTGTCCCGCCTGCTTCATATCCTTCAGCTCTCCAGTATACCAGAGCTTTCAGTTAGAAGTGGATTGGAAAGGACAGTTGGAGATTAATATGTGGTGTTACTCAAAAAAGAGAGGAAATGCTGACTATTTAGGAGAAGGAAGAAGCACTTTAGATTTGATGGTTTGCTCACTTGGACGTACACATGTTTGAGGAAATGGTCATTTCCTTTCCTGGGAATATGACCTAGTGTTCCTGAAAGGCCATCAGTCTCTCAAAAACATACTACTCTATATATGTGATATCAAAATATGATGATCCCAAAATATATCATGGGGTATATAACATTGGTAAACACTATATACCAATGAAGTGATTTATAGTTTATGGACCTTATCAGATGTGGGCGAAACATCCTCCAAACGTGGCAGAAACGTTGCGGAAGTGCCAGGAATGTGATCATCCATGGTGCTTCTAAAGTGTAATTGAAGCTTCCCACTATGTTCCTGTCATGCAATCGTTTATGGGGAAGCCATTTTCTGAATAATAGGATATCCCATTATTCAGAAAATGGCTCCTCCTGGCTTCCCCGTGAATGATTCCATGATAGGAATATTGCGGAAAGTCTCAATTACACTTTAGAAGTGCCACACATGGTCACATCCCTGGTGCTTTTGCAATATTTCTGCCACATTTGGAGGATGTTTGCATGACATTTCGCCCTGCATCTGATAAGGTCTTATGAAAGCTTATGTCATAATAATTATATCTTTAAGACACCATGTAGCTTTGTTGTTTAGGCTGCAGCAGAATAATCCAGGTACCACCTTGGAAAATAATTTTGTAACATTTTCTTCATCTTTGGTAGTTTGTCAATACCTACTGGAGCTTTACCTCCTTCTTACATCCCTTTTACTGTTCCCATTACATTTGTCACCAAGGGCTCCTTATTACCTATCTTTGAACAAAGCAACTGAATGATATATAAAACACCAAAGGCAGAACTAGTCTTTGTTTTCTCCCCCAGCCACCACACCACCATCGTCCAGTTTATCTTGGCTTAATGACAGTGTTGCCCGCTAGGTAGTAGGTTTTCCAGGTCAATTGTGCCATTCACTTGGTTTCCTATAAATAAAATAATAAAAAAGGCTGTCTTCTAGGAGTTAGCCCATGCTTTTATCCTTTCAGGCAAGCTGTTCTTGCTACATTGACTGCTGTGTTCAAGCACCTCTACTGCTACAAATTAGTTGGTAGATAAAAGATATACAGTGTTTTTGGTAGCAAAGCATGGGTTCCTTTCCTTTTTGCAAACAGCCAGACAGTTTTCACAAACAGCAAATGAGGTGATAAAAACCTGTTTTGTGATTGTACCATTTCAGACTGCAGGCAGGAGGTCACATGGCTCAAAGCTTCCCCATGAGAAATGATTCATCTGCAGAGAAAACTAGCAGGGAGTGGCTCGCCTAGAATACTTTGATTGGAGATGTGTGGCAGGATTTTCCTTGAAAATCAATATAAAGTTGTATGACTCCCCACCTGCAGTGCTGAGGTGGTGCAGCCAAGAGACATGTTTACTACCTGACCCTGGGGGGAGGGGGGAGCAAACTCCATGCAGCATTTAATCAGAAGTAATCCACATATGTGGTGTTGTGGTTTGAGTGTTGGACTATGACTTTGGAGAACAGGATTCAATTCCCCACTCAAAAACCCACTATGTGACCTTGGGCAAGTCACAGTCTCTAAAGCTCAGATGATGGCAATGGCAAAGCACCTCTGAAGAAACTTGCTGAGAAACCCCTATGATAGGTTTGCCTTAGAGCCATCATAAGTCAAAAATGACTTGGAGGTAGAGTTGCCATAGCAGTCTACCTCCAAATCGGGACAATTTTTTTAAAAAAATGTAGGACAAATGTAGGACAAAATTTACCCTCAAATGTAGGACATATTTTGTAAACGGAGGGCATGGACAACTAAAAAACAAAAAAATAATAAATTCAAAAAGCATTAATATAAATGCATACTGGAGGACATTTTGACATTCTTCCTTGATAGAAGTTTGGGATGTAGCTTTGTGTGGTGGACTAGGACTCTGGAGACCAGGGTTCCTTTCCCTGTCTATGGGTGACCTCAAGCTCGAGCAAGTCACACTCTCTCAGCCTCCTCAGCAGAAAGCCATGGCAAACCTCCTCTGACCAAATCTTGCCAAGCAAACCCCAGGATAGGTTTGTTTTAGGGTCTCCATATGGTGGAAAACAACTTGAAGGTAAACAATAACAAATAACTGAGTACTGTACATTTAAGTGCAGTGGAGGGTCCAGCATGGTGTAGTGGCCTAGGACAATGGGAGACCAGGGTTCAAATCCCAGCTCAGCCATGGAAACCCACTGGGTGACTTTGGGCAGCAAATCACACTCTCTCAGCCTCTCAGGGGAAGGTAAAGTCACCCACCCCCCCACCCCCCCCGAAGAAACTTGCCAAGGAAATTCTGCAGGTTCACCATAAGTAAGAAAGGAGCTGAAGTCAAACAACAACAACAACAGAGGAGGAAGAAGGGGAGAGAAGAAAAGAGAAGAAGAAGGAGAAAGCAGAAAAGGAGTAGAAAGAAGAATAGGAAAAAGAAGATAAAAATAGGAGGAGGAGGAGGAAGAGGGGAAGAAGAAGAGGAGAAGGAGGAGGAAGAAGAAGAAGAGGAGGAAGAGGAGAAAGAAAAAAAGGAAAGGGGGAAGAAAAAGAAGAGGAGAAGAAAAAGTAGAAAAGGAGGAGGTGAAGGAGGCCCCAATCCCCCCTCTCCACCAGAGGCACCGTTGCTGCTGCAGTGCCGAAGGCATGGCAAGCAGCAACATAGGCCCCCAACCCCCATGCCTGTCACTGTGCCTTTGGCACACTAAGCAGCAACAGAGGCCCCCAATCCCCTCAAAGCAGTGAAGAAGCCTAAAAGCCAAGATGGGCACTGTGACTAGACAATCATAGTGAGCTCCTTACTTGATCTCCCAGCACTGAAATAATTTAAGACATTTACATTTACACACACACATGCACATCCATGCAGAGAGAGAGAGATTGGGTGCATATACTGATCCACTGTCTCACATACAGCAGCCAAACAGGAAAGAATAGAAAGAGAAACATCCACAGGCAGTGCTAGGTCAAGACACTTTGTCCCAGCAAATGCAATTTCCTTACCATTTGATCATGGTCCATAAACTCCCAGATTAATCTACTTTTTTGGATTGTTAATAGAATAAAAATGGGGAGTGCTCTAAGTTCTCAAAGAAAGGAAAAATAAAAATGTAATCAAATTATATAAAAATTGTTATACTTGAAAAACATATTTGTCTTGCACTGTTCGCAAGTCAGATGGCCAACTGAGTAGTGCATGGTGCTTTACTGTGTGTCCATGCATATAGTAGAGATAAGATTTCCCAGCAGCACTGACTGGGGGTGTATTTAGTTTATACTTGCTCACCTCAAACACAGAGCTTGAGCTGCTGAAGCATGGGAACGATAGTTGATTTACTATCCACACACATACACACACACTCCATTATCCATGGATTCTGCTGTCTCCCAACATTCAGCTTTGCCTGTACCAAGTGTGTTTAGCACATCTATCCAGTCTGTTTGATATTGGGCTTTACGAAAACAAATAAGGTGGGAAGAAACATGTTCATGTATACAAGATCAACTATAAAGAAAGAAAAATAGAACGAATGAATCCAATTGAGGATAAATTACTTTGTTTGTTGCATCTAGAGAACTGCAAACTTTTTATTTTGGAAGTTGTAGCTGCTTTTGAATGGATGAAGTGTAAATATGTCTAAAAGAAAAACACATACTCTGTATTGATCATAGTTTATTTAATCTCCCTTTATTTCCTGTTCTGTCTACTCTTTTGTGATAGGGAAATTTTAAAACAAAGTTTCTCTTGCTATATTGACATAAGAAAAATAAGGACAGCACTGGAACAATCATATGCTCTGATAGGTGAAACATCGATACATGTCCCAATAAACAAAAGGAAGGGACCCATGTTGCAAAATAGCACCTAGGTTGCTGTTGTTAATTACCATGAAATCTTTGATTCATGGAAACCTTCAAGAGTACCATTCATTTAGAGGTTTTGCAAATTCTGGATGGTGGCTTTCTTAATTGAATCACTCCACCTGTGATACACTTTTCATCTCTTCCTGCTGGTTTCCACTTTTCCCAGCACTATTGTGTGTATTCGTTCTCCCAGTATACATTGTCTCATGATATGGACAAAGCACAACAGCCTTGACAACTTGGTACTACCTTTCTGTGATGGTGGGACTGTTTACTCGTATGTGGGGATGGAATGAGTATTCAACAGTTTCCCAAATATGGTCAAAATATGTTGTTCCCAACCATTTGGGAAACACTGATGGGATCTTAAACAATGTGTATTTTTTTTTCTGAGCACAGTGAAACAACACAATTTTCCAATTCTGCTCAGCCTTAAAAGTTGCACAGTTCTAATACAGTGCAACTCTCCAAGGCTTCTATACTAGCTAAAACTGCACAATGTTTATAAGCACCTGAAAGGTTCAGCATTGAAACAGGGAGAATGGAGTAGAACATTCATTGATTGCAAAGCTCTAACTGAAAATGATATTTTCCCCTGTAATAAGCTTCATCCTCACTGCTCCTCTTCTATTGCCCCTCTTTCATTGCTCTTTCTCAGATTATTTTTTATCCACCTTGCTCCCTGAACTCTCTGGGCTCTTAGTTTGCATTCCTCTTCTTTCTTCATCTACCTGTTCACTCCAGTTCTTGGTAGGCACCTGAGAGAGCATCAGAGGTGAGAGCAGCAGGAGAAAAGACTTGGTGAGGGTGAAGCAAATTGTGGGATGAGAGGAGGCAGGCAAATGAAAAATTAGGGTAGCCCAGACATAGCCCAGAGAGTCTTTTACCCGGGGGTTCTTTAGACTAGAGAGTAAAAGAAAATCACTGGTGTTTTTGTTGCACATCTTAGCCCTTCTATCAAGCAAGACTTTAAAAAAAAAAAAAACCCCAGAACTGCAGTATTCAATACACCTTTATTTATTAATCCCTGGTATCTAATCCATCAGTTCCTATGCTTTCCTGTCTTTTTTTTCAAAATGTTGTGCAAAATGAAATAGTCATGGCTGGAGGCAGACCTACAACTGTGCAGTTGTTCTTCAGAAAGTTGCACAGTTCCGAGTAAAACTGTGTGACTTTCGGGGAAATGCAATTGTTAATATGTTGTGGTGAGTTTTCCATCCTTTGTGAGAGAAAAAACAAATCCTGATTTTTTTTCACACTACAGGAAGAAACACCCATACCTTTTCCTCGTTATCTGTTAGGAAGTGGGGAAAATGAGCATTTCCAGCCCTACTCCCTTGAGGTAAGAGGCTATACTGAAAGGAACTCTGGTAAGGATGGTAGGATCTTGCAAGTCAGACAGGCTTTACTTGGGAGCCAGGCTAAATGTGCCAGACAGCTACTGGGCAGATGTAGTAGTGGAGTGGTGACATACTGTATGTCTCAATATGAGCTGCTCAGTCCAAATTCAGCTTTTAAACAGGTCACATGTCATCTTGCACTATTTAACAGGAGAAAGAAATTGAAAGGGAATTTCTGTCCACTTCTGGTTTGGGTCTCCTCAGGGATGCAGCTATGGGAAAGGGGCAAGATGAAGACATTGTTCCTCACATGAGAATGCTCATTCCAAAATGAAATGTTTCTTCAGTCCACACATTTGTAGTATTGTAGAGAGTGAGACATGGCCCTTTTCTTAAGATGCCTGAATTGTATTTCTAAATGTCCAACTGAAATGTTATGTTACTGTGTTGTTGTTTGGCATCATGCCATTTCCAAGACAATCCTATCATGGGATTTTGATTTGCTCAGAGGTGGTTGCCATGGCCTTCCTCTGAGGATGAGAGAGTGTGGAATACCCAAGGTCACCCAGTGGGTTTCCCACCTAGAGGGTTTCAGTCTCCAAACCCTAGTCCAGCGCCTAAACCAATACATCACACTGGCTCTGCCAGAAATTTGGAGACCAAAGGAAATTTTCATGGGAAGCCCCATAATTCTTATTTTTGTGGGATACTGCCTTCATTTTGCTCTCCCCAGTAGCTACACCCCTGGTCTCCCTTTTATGTTTGGGCATTTGCAGAAGTCCATGTGACCCTGGAAAGTGCAGGGATACACAAACTGGCATCCAGACCCACCATAGCCATCCACCTTTGTCTCTTCAAATGCACACGGAGACACTCCTATTCATTTCTATATTGATTATACAAATGTGTGTGTGTACGTGTGTGTATATCCCTTTTAGTAATTGGGGTTTACAGATATTTAAGGAGACAAATCTGAGGAAGCAGAGTGGAGACACCACACCCTAACAACCAAGAAGTACTTAAAGGCACAGACTGTTGACTGTGTAAGAAGAAGAAAAACTGGTGGGAAGGGGGTATAGAATTGAATGAGTGGAATGGGAGGAACAAGGCAGAAACACTGTAATACAACAGGGAATTGTCTGGATTTAGTAATTCCCTGATTCACAATGAGACTTGAACAATGGAGCTACAATATATCCACTCCCCTCTCAACAACAATAAAAACGGAGAATATGCACCCAGGTTCTAATCTGCATTGCATGATTAATGCATTTTGACACTGCTTTAACTGTCATGGATCAATGGAGGCATGACAGTTAAAGCGGTGTCAAACTCCATTTTTTCTGAAGTGCATATTAGTCCCAAATGAAGACTCTTCCCCAAACAAACAAAGAACTGAGCTTGTTGAGTGGATGCAGAATAGCTGATGTTTGGGGAGGCAAATATAGACAGGAAGACAAAGGTTGAGAGTGGATGCAGTGGCCTGACATGAAACTTTCATGGAAGCACATCACACAGCATTTTGTCGCATGACTCCAATTGTTTTATACTAGTATAATAAAGACTTGGTGGGGTATGGGGGAGAGGATGAACAACAAGGCATTGATTGCTTTTTCTTCTCTTATCACTGCATGAAACATACATTTTATTTATTTCTCCCTCCCATCATCACCAAGTTACAAAAGAGCAGTGTGACCATGGGCAGAGCAAGCCATATGTTGAATATATTACCATTGTTCCTACAGGGTTACTGATTGTAATTGTTTATAGCAAATATATATGAACTGCTTTAATACATTTTATGTCTTATAATAGACACATCTGCCACATTAATCTTTTATATGATTGCAATCTAGAAGAAATATATATTTATATTATAGAGTTGAGGCAACCATTTTGAGAGATTAAGCCAATAGTAGAATCAAGGATTGAACTGTTTTATCCATTAATGGTTGTATATGTATATGTATATGTGCATATATATATTTGTAAAGTGTGTGTGTGTAACCAAATTTGTGAAAAAAGTGGTTTTCATTAAAATGTTACTGGAAAATGATACAGGTTTAACTCTTATATTTCTCTGGCATACCATTTAATGCTTAGGAGTTGTTGCTGGCATCATTACAGCTTCATATATTTACTGCTTAATTAGTCTGCCTGTAGAAAATGTCGGCCCAGACATTCCAAGATCATGGCAGATAAAGGTTAAGTACCATTTCCAGTAATTTCTTTGCAAGGAGTTTTAAAGTTTCAGGGAAAAAAATTAAGTGTGTTTAATGTTCTTGCTGACTGGAGTCTTCTAACTTTAGACTTCAAGATAAATGCAATGACACCCTCCTCCACCCCCATCTCTTTTTCTCTATAAAACACAACAAAATTATGCCCAGTTGCTTGCTGTACATTTTTGGCTCATTTTATTCAAGCAGTCTTTGCCAAGATAGTGTTGTTGTAGCTAAATATACAAGTGCTTAAATATAATTGGGTTTTAGGTATATATGCCCTTTACAACGTTAAAATGTATATTTTTTAAAAAAAGCATTATAAGTTATTTTATTTGTATTTTATTATTTTATTATTATATTACAAATTGCATTATAAATTGTATAATAAATTGTATTACAAATTTTATCATGGCTAGGACATTTCCAGTATCTTCAACTTAAATACCTCTATGTAAGGTATAAAATGGAAAGTTGCTTTTTCATTTCTGAATGCATAAGTAAGATCAGGAATACTTGATTAAAAAAGGGGGAAGTGACTCACAGAGGTAGTCAAATATATACATCTTCCATCTAGCTCACAGCTTGAGTTTCTTATATGTGAATTATCCTGAACTATGAGCTGCACACTAGAGCTGGAAGAATCCAGAGATCAAGTGACCAGAACCCGTCCAACTTCTAGCACTTGAAATTGTAGTTAAAATGAAGTGCAAATCTGACACCTAATGTTAGATATTAAGAACTCAGTCCTGGAAGCTATGAAATATGTTTTCAGCCCAAAGTGGATCCAAGTTGCTCTTTGTTTTCCAATACAGCATGTACTTTGTAGCTTTACAAAGTTGATGCATGGATGTCCTTCCTGTGTAAAAGACATCCGTTTGGTCCTTCCCATTCCTTAATTCTATCTGATTTGTGATGCCTCAAAATCAGAGAAAAGGAACAATGGCTTTTTTGTGGTAATGTCAATTGTCATAGACACTGGAACTGTCTGCATGTTTCTGCTCATCTTTAAGCCACATGACTGTCACTCAGGCAATATTCTGCTTTGCCATCTCTTCCTCAAAGGCTGAGTAGACTGGTAATTAAATCTTACTTTATTTTTGGCAACTCCATCTTCTACTTCATTTGAGGTGGGGAAACTAGTTTAGGGGGAAGAGGGCTTTCTCCATGGCCCATACTTAACTCTGCCATTGCCTTGCCCTCTAACATTTGCTGCTTGAGATAGCTTCCTCGCCCACAGCAATGGCAGAGCCAGTCCTGTCAGTTGACATTGCGCCTTCCTACTGCTTGTGGACTGTCAGGGATACATTTAGAGGAAGATATTTTCGGTGGTTGACTATTCACTGTCATAGGTTATCTGCTCAAAAATGCATTCAATTGCTGAAACAATTAATAGACACCATCCATCTTCTCTTGTTAATCTGGAAACACTAGTATGCATGTCGAGCAGTGCCTTGGCATATGGCTTTATGTATTTGATTTTTAATAATGGGGATACAGCTTCAGTTCGGTTCAGTTCTCTTTAAAAAAAATAAAGTGTATATTAGTGATTGTGATTAGATCCATGTATATACATCTATGTCATGTCTCATGACATTAATTCCAAATGCTATTTTTTAACAAGAATACTCAAAAGACAAATAGAAGGGGTAGGATTCCAACAGTACTTCTTTCTTGGGGTAACCATTTGGTCTAGGAATGTTTAGATTTAATTTAGATTTAAGTATAATTTGTCAGGGAATCTGGCTGTGGTCAGTCCTCTTATACAGTGATTCTTCATTATCCACTGGGATTTGGTTCCAGAACCCCTGTGGATACCAAAATCCATGGATGTTCAAGTTGCGTTAAATATAATGGCATAGTAAAACGATATGCTTATATAAAAGGGAAAATTCAAGGTTTGACTATTTGTATATTTTTAAAGTATTTTCAAGCCATGGATGCTTGAATTCATGGATGAAAAATCTGTGGATAAGGAGGGCTTATCTGAAGGATTGTTATCTCCATTTATGGAGAGGGTCATCTCTCTCTGTCCTATCAGTCTCTCTGCCTGGTGCCTTTGGCATCGGGAAAATACCTTTTTGTGCTGTCAGGCTTTTTCATACTGGTGAGGGCTGGGCTTTTAAATGCTGTCAAATTCAGATTTCAAGGTTTGTAGAGATTTTTCTAAAAAATGCATTTTACCATTTTAATGTTTTGTTTCTAAATTTTAAAATTGTTTAATGTTTTTTTAAATAATAATATTTATGCATTTTAATGTTTTTGTATTGTTTTTATATGGTTTTAAATTTGGTGTGAGCCATCTTGAGTACCTACATCAGGAAAGGGTTGGGATAGAACTTCCAACTTCCAATGATTTCTAAAACTCACAACTTCCAGCAATCCCTAGGCATGGAATTGTTCTGAGAAATGCTGTGTTGATCAGTGACACACATGAATACATTTGACTGCATTTTCTACAATTGCTGTGGCACATTCTGGAGTGGCTGTGTTGACAGGAAAAAAAGGATCCATCTTTTGTGCCAGAATTCAGCAAGTCTCATAGTACTTTAATGACAAACAAACTGATTATGGTATAGTACTGAGAAATAAAATTTGTAACAGAAAATATGATTACTTTATGTATTATGCTTTTCCTCCATGTGATCTTGCATACTTACAGAGCTGAGAAAGGGTACTTTCTAGACTGTAGTTCCCAGGATCCCCTAGGCAGCTAGGATGAGAAATTCTGGAAATGGTCATCTGAAAAAGTAACATTTCTCATACTCTGATACAGTACTTAACCACTGCAGAAAGAGGGATAACATATAGGAGCTGGACAGTTTCTTCCAGCTCTATGATAGTATAAATTGCCAAAGCAACATCAGGGATCAAAGTTCTCTGCTACAGAATTTAAGCTACTTGTCAGGAAGGGTAAAATTTGCACAACAAACACTATGCAGCTGCTAGGATAATAAGAAAGGCATATGTCTTCATAATAACATTATATCTTAATGGCCACATAGTGTGCAATAAATCATATAGATGGGCTCCAATAATAAATACTTCATATAAGGGTATTAACTCTCTGTTGGAGGTAAGATTGATCTCTGATACAGTAGCTAAATTTTAGTAGAAAACTAATGCTGCAGCTTACCATCTGTATGTGTGCCATGACTAGGAACTGAATTGTGTATTGCTGCAAGAGCCACCCAGAGGGGCTATATTTAAAGCTGGATCACATTTCCATTAAAGTCCCAAGATTTCCAGGCATTTAAGAGGAAGCCATAAAACAGACAGCAGTGCAGCATCACAAATCTCTATTCAGCTTGAAAGTATACAGTGTTGTTGTTGTTTTTCTGAACAGCCCCAACTCAATGGATTAGACAGTGAGAAAGCACATGGCAACCTGTCCTTAAGTTCAGTAAAACTGCTGTCTCCAAAAAGTGGAATCTGTGCTTGGGGAATAATGCTTGCATAACTGGAAATGACAAGGGATGAGCAGATTCCATCTCTACCCACCCAGTATTGTTCCTCTTTGTTTGGTGAATGTGTGACATCCTGTGAGCTGTTCTACCTGCCTGCCATCTGCTGTCTAACATGGCATATTTATAAACTTAGTTACAAAAATGATGTGTTCAGGTTATGTCTCCTCTCCTCTTATGGATTTCCAATGGGCTCCAACACAAATATGCATTGAATCAGTCACAGAAGGATTAAAAAGGGGGAAGTCTTGGTGTGATCAGATGAACACATCAGGTTTCCTTTTTTGTGTTGTGATTTAGCCATTACACAAACAAGTGTGTTGGCATTGGTCAAATCAGGAATCCTGATCTGAGCACATCAAAGCTTCTCCTTGTTAAGGGATTTGATCTCACTTGTGCAAGAGCACATCAGTAATTAGCAAGGAAGGAAAAGACAAAGCTGTATATTGTATAGAAGTATGTGTAAATAATTGTTTTTCATTTTTATGTTTCTGCTGGATATGGAAGATAGAAGGAGCTGTGCCAAGAGATTGAGACCTCTCTGCTAGAATTTTATTTATTCAGTCATCCCCATCCCTTTTGTATTCTCTTTATGATTTTTTTTATTCTTTGTATAACAGGTGTTTTGGAGTTCAACATCATTTAGTCCTAGACCCTGCCAGTTTAAGAAATCAAGTGAAAACATCCCTGACAGGTGACCATACAGCCTCTTTTTAAAAATCTGTGAGCAAAAGAGTGTCTACCACATCAGTGGCATCACTAGGAGGATGCAGTGGTGCAGCCAAGGTGACAGCCCAGAAGGGGGATGACACCTGGTCAGGCCCCTCCCCATGCTCCTCCCTTGCACCATCCCCACACTCTGGAGATTATTACATAGAGGGTAAAGATGGGAGCAAAACAGACTGCTCCCATCTCATTCACGCAATTGGAGGAAAGATTGTCACACCTCACGCACTTATCCTGTTGTTGTCCCATCTGTGTAGTGTAATGGACCTATCATTTAAAATTAACAGAAACTCCCATTAATACCAAATGATGGATCCATTATGCTTCATGGACAAGAGAAGGATAAGTATGCAGGGTGTGATAATCTTTCCTCCGATCGTGCGAATGAGACAGGATAAGGATGGGAGCAATCTACTTTGTACTCTCCCACCTTCCCCGCACCTTCCCACACTGCCCTCCATGTGCTCCCATCATCCTTGTGCCTTTCCGTGCTGCCCTGCACATGCTCCCATGCTCTCCACGCTCCCCTGTGTGCACTGCCCCCTGTACCATCCTGGATGGGGCAACATGGGAGGAAGGAGCATGCATCCTGGAAGCCCCGCCCTCAGAAATCACCCCCGACACCAGGTGACACTGTAACACATTTTGAGGTATTCCATTCAACTGCTGAACAGCTTTTACCATCAATTTTTTCCTATTCTCTTTAGCATCAGAACTTTGTTCCTTCTTTTCTGTAACATATATTTCTTCCTTCTGACATCCCATACAATTAGGGTTGCCATGACTGTCCACTAAAACCTGGGACAAAATGTAGGACAAATTCTAGACCAAACTGTAGGACAACTGCAGGACAAAACTCAGCCCAAAATGTAGGACATTTAAGGTCTGCTATTTTTCTTAAATGTCCTACATTTTGGGCTGAGATTTGTCCTGCAGTTGTCCTACAGTTTGGTCTAGATTTTGATCCACATTTTGTCCCGGGTTTTAGTGGACAATTATGTCAATCCTACATACAATATTTGAAGATGGCTATCATATTACTTTTCAGTCTTCTTTTCTTCAGGTTAGACATGCCCAGCTCCCTCAACCATTCCTTAAAAGGTTCATTTCACAGACCCTTTAAAATCTTGGTCATCCTCTTCTGAGCATGTTCCAGCTTGTTATTATCATTAAACTGTGCTGCCCAAAACTGGACACCATACTCCAGGTGGGGTCTGACCAAAGCAGTATAGACCAGAACCATTGCTTCCTTTGATCTCAACCCTATAGTTTTGTTAGTACAGCCTATATTTCCTTTAAATGTCCTGCCTCCTCCTCTTCCTCCTCCTCCTTCTTGGGACTGGGATTCAAAGTGGCTTACAAATTAAAATGATTGCATATAGTTGAAAACACACAAAACAACAACCTCAAATAGAATTATATTATTAAAAATATTTAAACAGTTGAAGACATACACTTAAAATGATAAAAAGCAGTTACAAACAGTACAGTTTAAAACAAAGCACCACTGTCTTCCTGAAAAACTTTCAGTTCTAAAGACCTGTCAAAATAAAAAGTATTCATCTGCCAATAGAAAGACAAGGAAATAACAATTTTAGCCTCCCTAGAAAAAGAGTCCCAGAGCCTAGGGATAGCCACTAGGAAGGCTCTGTTTCTTGTATCAAAAAATATGTGTATGAACTTGGTAAGACTGAAAGATGATCTTCTCCTGGTGATTTTTTGGTGTGGGCAGGCTCATAGAGCTAAGATATGATCTGTCAGAGTAATATTTAGTTTCTGAACTATTAAGACCCCCAAGACTTTTTTTCACATGTACTGCTGCCAAGCCTGGTATCAACTAGTCTATATTTGTGCATTTATTTAGTTTTTCCTGGTTTTCATAAAGACTAAAGCTCTATGGTGTAGGCTTTTGGTCATTGGACTACAACTCTGAAGACCAGGGTTTGAATCCCTGTTCAGCCATGAAACCCATTAAGTGGCTTTGGGCAAGTAACATCCTTTTAGCCTCAGAGAAAGGAAAAGTCAAACCTATTCTGAACAAATCTTGAAAAGGAAACTCAATGATTGGGTCCCCTTAGGATTGCCATAACTTGGAAATGACTTGGAGGTACACAACAACAACCACAAGTCTTTTATCTCACCACATCACTTAATCAACACAGCTATGCTAGGGTGTCTTTCGTATGATCAAAATATTATTTGTTAACGGGTATGCTTCAAATTTTTATGTATGCTTTTTTCAAAATTTTTGTCTCGATTCCATTCTGTGGAATCATGTCATTGTAACCATGATGTTACAACTGTGCAGTGTGAAAGGACACTTGGTAGTGAAATAAGATTTGTTTTTATGTATTATGAACGCTGTCTCTAATGCTTGAGCTTACTTTAAGAAAACATATAACATACCATTTAAATAGCAGTCTGCACCATTGCTTTTTTCTCTTAGGATAGACAATTTCTGTTTTAAACAAAGACAGTCCCCAAATTTATTTAAAAAGTGTATCATACTTCCATGGTACAGTTAAATGATACTTCTTGGAAAGCCTTTCCATTGTCCCTAGTAATGTCATGTTGTAGCAAATTCTGACTGGTTAAGTGTAATCATTTGTATAACCAGGAGCCATTAGCGTAAAATAAGCAAGCATATATTGATATGCATAGATGGATGATGGACGAATGGATGGATGGACAAACAGACAGATATTAAACAGACAGATATTTTAACACCATAATTTGAAGTAGAGATTTGCTTTTCATGAAAGGGTAATGTAGTTCCCTTGCTTCACAGTGAAGAAAGGTATTATTTAACTGACAAAGTGCAGGTCATCACTCAAAAGTTCCACTATCATGTTTTATTATTTATGAAAGAAATCTCCTCCCACTGCTCTTGTTCCATTTACAGAGGATAAAGTAGCATATAAAGAATGTGTAATATTTGGGATGCAGTGGCTTAGTGGTAAGACACCAGTTCTGATGATTGGAAGATTGGCAGTTCGAGGCCCGAGTGCTGCATGATGGGTGAGCTCCTATCACTAGTCCCAGCTTCTGCCAATCTAGCATAAAATCATAGAATTATAGAATCGTAGCGTTGGAAGAGACTACAAGGGCCATCCAGTCCAACCCCCTGCCATGCAGGAACTCTCAATCAAAGCATCCCTGACAGATGGCCATCCAGCCTCTGCTTAAAGACCACCAATGAAGGCGACCACCACTCTCTGAGGGAGTGTGTTCCACTGTTGAACAGCCCTTACTGTCAAAAAGTTCCTCCTAATGTTGAGGTGAAATGTCTTTTCCTGTAGCTAGCATCCATTGTTCTGGGTCCTGTTCTCTGAGCAGCAGAAAACAAGCTTGCTCCCTCCTTAATATGACATCCCTTCAAATATTTAAATAGGGCTATCATATCATAGCAATTCGAAAGCATGTAAATGCAAGTAGATAGATAGATACCACTTCTCAATGGGAAAGTAACAACATTTGGTGCAGTCATGCTGGCCACATGACCACCAGAGGAGTTCTTGGACAACACTGGCTCTTCTGCCTAGAAGAAAGATGAGCACTGCCCCTACAGTTGGTTATGACTAGACATTCATGTCAAGGAACCACCTTTACCTTTTAATATTCTCGACCTGACCAGAACTGTAAACACAGGTTCATTCTGATGGTTGCACTTCAGAATACTTCCCAACAAAAGAAGCTAACATCACCTGGAAACTTAATCTGGTCAATAGCCTATGGCCCCATACAGACAGGCCAAAATAAAGCTGCTTCGGGACACTTTGAAGGTATGCTGTTTAAATGCTGCATGCGTCCTAAGAATCCAGAAGCCACACCAAAGCCATGATCTAGTCCTAAGGACTGGAGCACAGCTTTGGCACAGCTTCCGGACTCTTAGGATGCATGCAACATTTAAACAGCATACCTTCAAAGTGTCCTGAAGCAGCTTTATTTTGGCAGTCTGTATGGGGCCTATGAGTCTGAGGCTTGGTCAGCAATTTGCCCTGGAATGATTTCTTTTGTTTTTATCAATGTTTTAGTCAATGAGAGTCATTATTAACAATCCCCCACCTCCAGCATCTTCATCAAAAAGCTAGTTTAAAAAACCCCCACAGAATTACATTCATATGATAACAAGGTCTCCAG
>NC_056522.1:227022820-227023542 GCF_019175285.1 Sceloporus undulatus | reverse complement strand
TGACAAACTATAATTCTTTGCCTTGTCTTGGAAATATTGCACCCAAATGGAGGAGGGACTCGCGTTACAGGGGAAGGAGAGATCGATGCTTAATACCTATCTCTCCTTCCTGTCCCTCTCCTATCCAAAGGAACCTGAGGGTCACTCCATCCATACCACAAACCCTGACTCTGCTCCTGTGCAACGCCAGGTCCATTAAAAACAAGTCCCACATTGTATACGATCTGATAGAGGACAACAACTGCGACCTGGCTTGCATTACTGAGACCTGGCTTGGGCCTGGAGGGGAAGCTGTGTGGGCCCAGGCCCTGCCTGCCGGGTACTCAGTGAAGGACCAGATCAGGTTAGGTGGGCAGGGGGGGGGTGTCGCCTTGATCCATAAGGACACCTTGTCTCTTTCTAGGAACCATGTTCGTCAAACTTCTTATATCGAGTATATTTACCTGACCCTGAAGGCCAGTGACAGCTTAGGGATTTTGTTGGTGTACCGGCCACCTCGTGCGCTGACTGACTCCCTGGACGAACTGACACAGCTGGTCTCGGAGGTATTGTTGGAGTCTCCCAGGCTTTTAGTCCTGGGTGACTTCAACATTCCCTTCGCGGCCAGCTATGTTCCATCCGGTGCAGTTCGTGAATTCATGGATACCATGACTTCCATGGGGCTGTCTCAACTGGTCTCGGGTCCAACGCATTCTGCGGGTAATATGCTCGATTTGGTTTTT
>NC_056522.1:227022298-227022720 GCF_019175285.1 Sceloporus undulatus | reverse complement strand
TGGAGGTGGCGGACCTATTAGAATGGTCCACCCACGAAGGCTGATGGAACCCAAAAGGTTCCAGGAAGCCCTAGAGGGGCTTATGGATGGAAATGACGGCGATTCTGTTGATGTCTTGACCGGTATTTGGGATACCGGTCTCTCCAAGGCTATACACAGTATCGCTCCCAAGCGCCCTCTCAGGCCTGCTTCCAAACGAAAGCCCTGGTATACAGAAGACCTCCGGGCACGGAAGCGGGTTCTGCGACGGCTAGAGCACCGCTGGCGGAAACACCAGTGCTTATCCGACCAGACTCTCCTAGACCATCTTTTGAAGGACTATGGAGAGGCGATACGTGCAGCTAAGAATTCATTCTATGCTGCACGTGTCGCGTCCGCGGAGTCGCGTCCGGCAGAGTTGTTCAGGGTAGTGAGGGAGCTAA
>NC_056522.1:227021362-227022198 GCF_019175285.1 Sceloporus undulatus | reverse complement strand
TGCCCCGAACCAGATCCTTGAACCTTCTAAGGCCTGCTGCGACCAATTTAACAACTTCTTCGCGGATAAAATCTCTCGGATAAGCGAAGGTCTTGAGGCCAGCCTTAGAGCAGAACCTAGAGTAGAGGTATCCAGGGCATCCGTGAACTTGGTTAGTCTGGATCAGTTTGAGTCTGTCAGTACCGAGGATGTGGACAAGATCCTTGGAAGTGTTAGGAAGACAACATGCCCTCTCGATCCCTGTCCCTCATGGCTAGCGGCACAGGGGGGCCCAGCTGTAACTTTGCTGTTACAGCGGATTATTAACACCTCACTGAGGGATGGGCAATTTCCAACAAATTTGAAATTGGCCGTAGTTAAACCTCTATTAAAAAAGCCCTCCCTCGACCCCCTGTTGCATAACAATTATCGGCCTATTTCGCTATTGCCATTTCTGGGGAAGGTGATCGAGCGGGCGGTTGCAATCCAACTTCAATCGATCTTGGATGAAACGGAATATCTAGACCCATTTCAAACCGGCTTTCGGGCGGGTTACGGGGTTGAGACTGCTATGGTCGCCTTGGTCGATGATCTCCGTCTGGGCATGGACAGGGGAAGCGTGTCCCTGTTAGTGCTCTTGGACATCTCAGCGGCTTTCGATACCATAGACCATGGTATCCTTCTGGGACGCCTGGCGGAGGTGGGAATCGGGGGCACTGTGCTCCAGTGGTTCCGGTCCTACCTCTCCGGGAGGTCCCAGATGGTGCAGCTGGGAGACGTGCGCTCCGATGAGAGGGCCCTTACATCTGGGGTCCCTCAAGGAGCCATTCTGTCTCCCATGCTTTTTAACATTTACA
>NC_056522.1:226983388-227021262 GCF_019175285.1 Sceloporus undulatus | reverse complement strand
AACATTTACATGAAACCGCTGGGAGAGATCATCCGGAGACATGGGGCGCGGTGTTATCAGTACGCTGATGACACCCAAATAGTCTTCTCTATGTCTCCGACTGATGCAGTGACCAGGATTGGCGTCTCTCCTCTCGTGGCCTGTCTGGAGTCGGTAATGGGCTGGATGAGGGACAACAGACTCAGCCTGAATCCAGAGAAGATGGAAGTACTCGTGATAGGTTCCCCCGGTCCGGGGTTGGCGGTGGTTCCACCTGTCCTGAACGGAATCACGCTTTCCGTGAAGGACTCTGTACGCAGCCTGGGGGTGCTCCTGGACTCGTCGCTCCACCTTACATCTCAGGTGGATGCGACGGTCAGGAGCACCTGTTATCAGCTTCGGCTGATACGCCAGCTGCGTCCCTACCTCGACCGGGGAGACCTTGAAACGGTTGTACACGCCCTGGTAACCTCTCGTTTGGATTTCTGCAACGCGCTCTACATGGGGCAACCCTTGTACCATACCCGGAAGCTGCAACTTGTGCAGAATATGGCAGCCCGTCTGGTCACTGGCACTGCCAGGGCCAGTCATATAACACCAGTCCTTAAAGACTTACATTGGCTGCCTATTCGCTTCCGGGCGCAATACAAGGTGTTGGTTATTACCTATAAAGCCCTAAATGGCTTGGGCCCAGGGTATCTGGAGGACCACCTCTCTCCGTACAATCCGCCCCGCACACTCAGATCATCAGGGCAGCTATTGTTAACCGTTCCAGAGGCGAAATATAGTTCTACCACCAGGAGGGCTTTCTCCATCTCTGCCCCCAACCTCTGGAACGCGCTGCCCTTCGAGCTCCGCTCAGCCACCTCCCTAGCCCAATTTAGGAAGGGGCTAAAGACCCACTTATTTGAACAAGCTTACCCCTGACCAGTTACTCTCCCCCCCCTCCCCTTGTCAGCACTGTCTTGCCGGCATGGACATTTTATTATTTTTATTAATCTGTTTTAATGTTTTGTATGACCTGATGTTATATTGTTCTGAATTGTTGTTCACCGCCCTGGTTTTTAGAAGGGCGGTATACAAATAAAGTTTTTATTATTTATTTATTTATTATTATTATAAAAATGTGATACTGATTTTTCAAGCTTAAATTGGCCTAAAATTTATTTTAGTCTTGACTAGATTAAATCCATTATGTCTATGAGATTTATGTACGTGATAACTTACCACTCAACTATTGATTGAATAGGTCTACTTTAGGTGGGTCTGATCAACAGGATGTCAACCACTGTTTAACAAGTCAGCCTTTGGCTGTCAGCCTCCAGTTAGTTTTAGCCAGAGATTGACTACACTTGGTCATCATTGTACATGATCAATGATCAGCAGCAACCATTTTAAAAAGTGTTTTTGGCTCTCAGATGCATGCATAGGCAGGATCAGGTATCACAACTGTTGGATAAGACTACATGCCACCCAAAGCAAGACAGGAGGAATCCTATTGGGCAGTTATGCATATGTAATATACAATTACACATTCATAAATGTTATGCATTTACAAGCTGTACATAGTGCCTAGTTGAGACTGCATGTAGTTGTGTGCCTTCAAATCATTTCCAGTTTATGGTGACCCTAAGGTGAACATAGAGTTTTCTAGAGCTGAGGGTGTGTAACTCACCCAAGATCACCCAGTGGGTTTCCATGACCAAGCTGGGAACTGAACCCTGGTCACCAGAGTAATAATCCAACATTCATACCATTACAACACACTGTTTCTCTTAGGTTACGTAAGGTCTGTGAAATGCCTGAAATCATACTTGCTGGTAAGCAGTTGCTGAGATCAGTGGAAGTCCATTCCCCTGTCAATTGAGAAATAGCTGCCTGATTTTCCCATCCCTGTCTCACTGAAGTGATTGCAAGGCAGATTTGTGACAGGGCTCCTTTTTCTGCCTGTTGCACCAAAGATCATAGCAATAGCAAGTACATTTCTATACCTTCATTCCCATCATTCATGGGAGTTGGTGGAAATGGCAGGCAGCTGCTTCTCAATCAACAGGAAACTGGACCCCCATAGAGTTCCCATCTGGCTGCATACCAGTAAGTGGAGTTTGAAGGGGTCTGACCAGAATCCACTATGTAGCACTGTAATTTCAGTGCTGAGTAGTACATATCACTCATGCAGGATTCCATCAAATCTCTTTTAAATTATGCCTTATATGTATCCAATGTATGTCAATGCATACACAAACGCTATACAAAATTTATTTTACAGGTCTTCTGGAAGTAAAGAATTCACAAAGTAGATTCATATGTAACCCATGCCACATGCCTGAATCATTTTTTACAGTGGTATTGAATAAGGTTTAATAGCTTGAAATAAGAAATCTTTTTTAGGAAGCAAATGTTATCATACTGTGTAGATAGGTAATTGCTGTGAATCCTCAAAGAAGGAGGAGGATTGTTTCAGAGTTATTACTTTGATGCAAGGGGTGTGAGGGAGGAGATAATAGTATACACTTAATCTTTTAATTACAATGTATTGAGAAATGATGCTTCCCAATTATTTAGTGCAGTGTTGCTTGGGTGAAAATGGTAAATGGCTGAAAATTATTGTTGCCAGATTGCATTAGTCCAAAGGAGCACAACACTCATTGTTTATTGCATAAATATTTGTAGGAATTTTAATATACACTGGTGCCTCGGGTTACGAAATTAATTCGTTCCGCCATTCCTTTCGTAACCCGAAAATTTCGTAACCCGAAACACTTTTCCGTTAGCACTGGAAAGCCTATAGCTGCACTTTGCAGCATTTGAATTTCGCGCTGAAATGAATTTCATAACCCGAAAAATATTTCGTAACCCGAAACAGTTTTTGCCAATCCAACTTTTTCGTATCCCGGAAATTTCGTAACCCGATCATTTCATATCCCAAGGCACCAGTGTATATTTTATTTGGTATGGCAACATAATTATAATGAAAGATTACACACACACACACACACACACACTATATTATAATATAAAATAATATATAACACTATATTTTCTTTGGAGTTAAACCTAATTTTCTCCAGGAAATTATGACAGAAAGCACAAGTGTTATAGCAAATCTGGAGTTTTCCCAGTGTCCATCAATTAGATTTTCATTGCTTTAAAAAATCAATAAGCCATTCCCCTGCCAAAGTGGTGATGCTGTCAATAATGCTTTTGGCAGCTTACAGGTCCCCCCCCCCCCACATCAACATCACCTTCAACAGTGTGGATATTTACTATAAAAAGTTCCTCTAAATTGCTACTACAGATGTTCTTTTGATATTTGTACCCTAAAAATAACCTTGGATAGTGACCTATTATCACCCTGGAATCTCATTAAATTTTACCTGCCAGATTTCTTTAATTGTAATGCTTTCAGATGCTACATGGACATAACTTTTCAGGACCCTGCCATATTTCAGTAGTGAGTAAGCTTTTCTTTCATCCACACTATCATATGTTCATTTTATTATGGTCATTAGAATTAATTATATTGAGCATACCTCAAGAATTCTGATAGGATGATGTTCACTAATGGTTAGCTCATTAATTTCCTATACCTATCAAAATTTATAACTCCATTTATACCATACTATTTATTCACCTAAGTATAATCCATATTCAATTATCAGAATAGTAGCTTTTAGACCAGTAGTTGTCCTGTGCTTTCAAATCATTTCAAACTTATGGCAAACTTAAGGTGAATTTGTCATGGAATTTTCTTGGCAAGATTCATTCAGAAGGGGTTTGCCTTTGCCTTCCTCTGAGGCTGAGAGAGCATGCCCAAAGTCAGCCAGTAGGATTCCATGGCTGATCAGAGATTTGAACCCTGTTCTCTTGAAGTCTTAGTCCAACACTCAAACCACTACACCATGCTGGCTTATTAGTACTAAAGCTATTTTGACTCAATGCAAACAAAGAAACTAGACTTAATACGGGTGCTTTTGCAGATCTTTCCCATGCTGGGAGATTAAATTTATTTATTTATTTATTTAAATTTGTATGCTGATCTTGTTCCAATATGGGACCCAAGTTGAGTCATACAGATGTTGTTCAGTGTCACTAACTATGGCGCGTTACAGACCACCGAAAAGTGGCGGCCTTCACCCACCCCTTTCCCCGCTGGATCTGGGCCTCAGTGGCCAGAGCGGCAGCCGCTGAGGCCCCGATCCGCCGCTTTTGAGGCTGCGGGGAAGCAGCAAAAGGCCCCTTCCCCAAGACCTGGAAAGGGGTGTCCTTGGGGCTTCAAGCCCCAAGGACACCCCGTGGCGGCAGGGAGGAGGAGAAAGGGGCCAAGTGGGCCATCTAAGGGGCCATCTAAAGGCTGCGCCCAGCGACGCAAGACCAGGAAGGAGCTCCGTTTCAGAGCTCCTTCCTGGGCGAACAAAAGAGCGCATTAAGCGCCCTCGCGCGGTGCGATGATGTCACGTCCACGCCACCTCGTTTGGAGGAGGCACGTTCGTGACGCCATCATGCCGGCCCCCATGTATATGGGGCACCGCCATCTTGTACATCCTCAGGACGTATTAGGCTTGGGGGCGTCAAGAAGTGACACCCCTTTTTAAACCTAGGATGTCCTGAGGACGTTCCTTATGGCCGTTTGTAACGCGCCTTAAGCTGCTTATAACCTATTCAGCCTACAGTCATACCTTGCCATAGTCTTTCTGGGCAAAATTTCAATGGAAGGTTGGAGTCCGTAAAATCAGCAAAGATGCCCTACCTTGTTATGCTCCTTATAAAGCATCCATGCTTCAGTATAGTTGGAGGAATCCTCTTCTATACTGGCCCGTAGAGCAGTGAGAGCTTCAGCAGAGATATGGAGAGAATGATAGATGAAGTCAGTACAGTGGATCCTTGTTATACGCTCGGATTTGGTTCCAAGATCCCCCGTGTATAACAAAATCCGTGTATGCTCAAGTCCCATTAAGTATAATGACATAGCAAAATGGTGTCCCTAATAAAAAATGGAACATCAAGGTAAATTTATACTTTTTTGGAACATTTTCAAACTGTGTATGCTTAAATCCGTGTATAAAAAATCCGTGTATAAGAAGGGCCAACTGTATTGGCTTTTTGTTTGTTTGTTTGTTTGTTTCTGATATATAGTAAAATGCTGCTTGGGCCAGAATGAATGACTTCTAGGCTCCATTTGCACTGCAGAAATAATCCAGTTTGACACCACTTTGAGCCATGGCTCAATGCTATCGAATTCTGGGATCTGTAATTTTGTGAGATATTTAAGCCTTCTCTGTCAAAGAGCTCTGGTGCCGCAACAAACTACAAATGCCCACATTCCATAGCATTGAACCAAGGCAGTTAAGGTGGTGTCAAACTTCATGCAGTCCTAGTAGCAATGGCTATATCTGCATCCATTAGCAGAAGACGTGTGTTTGTGTTGCTTGTCTTTAAGTAATTTCTGACTTATGGTGACTGTATTGGTCTTTCAGCTGCTCAGCAAAGCTGCTGCTGGCGAGGGAGCCTCTTTGGTGGCCTCCTTGGATAGAGACCAGACTGAGGCATGCTGTATCATATGTTGGAGAAGCTTATTGCCCCTGGAGTGGTAATTCATTGTATTTTTGACCCACCTACCTGCTTTCATTGCAGTGTAAGGACTGGTGGTCATCTAGGGGCTCTTTAAGATTTTTTTTTCAAGGTTGGATTGCATGGGATTTTTCGCCTACCTCATACTCTATCTGTTGGGACTTGGACATTTGGCTTTAGGTGGTGTCATTAAATAGGTCTCACTTGGTAAGTAGCGGTGTGTGTATGTATGTGTAGATTTTAGATTGTTGTGCACCTTGACACCCCATTGTGGTGGAGGGTTGGTCTCTGGAACTATCTTCACAGGGCCCAAGACCAGAAGAAGACTGCCTTTGGGGCTGATCTGGGGTTTACGCTCTCTTATAAAGTTTCATGGCTTGGGAGGGAGATCCCCAGGTTTTGACCTTCTAAAGATGACTGACCAAGGTAGCAACCAATCCCCTGTGGATTGCCCTTGGTGTCTGGTGTTTCGCCCACGGTATAGCTGGGGAGGTGTCATAGGTTGACATTTGGGCTGCAGCTGGACCCACACCAGGTTATTCTCCCCATCCCCTTATTTGTCTGTTTGCTTACTCCCAGGCCTCAAACAGTTAAATAGGATTTGTCAATAAAATAGCCTTGTTTAATCCACCTATTTGTGTCTGGTCTAGTTTTTTCATGTTTGGTCAACAAAGGTAAAACTGTCACAGGGTTTTCATGGCATGTTTCTTCAGAGGGATTTTGTCATTTCCATCCTCTGAGGCTGTGATTTACCCAAGATGACCCAGTGGGTTTTCATGAGCAGCAGGATGCTATTGCATTTATGCCCTACCTGTGGGCTTCCTATTGGCATGAGATTAGACTGAGTGGGAATGGAACATTGGAACAGATAGGCTTTGGAGTCGATCTCAGAGGGTCTTAACATTTTATCATTTTGAGTGTGCTCTCTGTTTTCTGGTCAGCAACACAGAAAAGGTGCAGTAAGAACTGCAAAAAACCAGATGAACACAGAAATATCATTTGATTTTGAGAGGAACTGGCCAATATATTATATTAATGGCACCAAAACAGTTTGGCTCTCACTATTGGAATCTTACTAAGAATTCTTGTGCAGCCAGCTGCCTCCCCATGATATAATCTGATGAAGAACCAGGATTTAAGAGCAATCTTTTCATACGAATGCTATTGAGTGAAATATTTCAATAATTCTAAGCAGCATCTTCTCTCTCCCATAGGGAATGGATTGAAAGGTTTAAGCAAACTATGGAAAATATGAAAAGGGCTTTTTCCCTCAAGCGTAATAGGGAAAAAAAATGGGCTGAGATGATTCAAGAATTGACCTTAACTACAATAAACTGCTCACAGCATGACTTGCTATCCATCATTTTGCTTAGTTCCTGGCAGAATGCCACATTGCAAAGCTGTAATAATGTTCAAAAATGCCATAACAGAAAAAGAAATGCTTACAATGGTATTGAAGTTACAAAAGAGGCAAGACACTCTGCAAAACCAGGTTTGGACAACTTATCCTTAAGTGAGATTGCAATCCTTTCTGCTTATTTGGGTTTAAGTACCATTGAGCTCTGTGGAATTCTTCTCTCTTACCTCCCTGGTGACGCAGTGGTTAAATGCCTATATTGCAGCCACAAGGTTGTGAGTTTGATCCCAGGGCCTCCAGGGTGTACTCAGGCTGGCAACTTTCCGTAGGTTGCTAAAATGAGTACCCAGTTTGTTGTGGGCAATTAGCTTACAGTTGTAAACCACTTAGGGAGTGCTTAAGTGCACTGATAAGCGGTATAGAAATGTACTTGCTATTGCTATTGCTATGCTTCACTTGTGTTCCTCAAGGACCTGATTTTCTGTCGTAAACCAACTCTTATCATGAAAAGGAGGAAGGAAAGGAGAAGGTAAAAAAGAAATGTGGCATCGCCTTTAAGACTAACTGGTTTTTATTTTTGCATGAGTTTCCATGAATATAAACCCACTTCTTTGGATGCAGTACTGAGTGGTATTCATATAGTAATTGAACTATCATTATTAACTGCCTTCTAGTCATTTGTAACTCATAGCAACCCTGTGAATGAAATATTTCCAACACTCCTCACCCTCTATTGCTCTTCTTAGGTCCTGTAAATTCAGGCCTGTGACCTCCCTGGTTGAGTTTATTATTTGTTTGTTTGCCTAATTTCTATGCCAACTTTCTCCCAGGTGGGATCCAAAGCAGCTCACAAACAAAAACACATTAAAATCTTGTTACAATTAAATAATTAAAACTTCACATAAACACAATATAAAATTACAAATATTAAAACCACAATAAAACACAATGCCCACCCCATATAGCAAACACACCATATAAAAAGCCATCCCATGATCACACATTAAAATCCTGCCTGAATAAAGCTGTTTTTGCTTGCCAATACAAGGCAACAGGGAGGGGGCCACCTTGCTTCTTGTGGAAGGGCATTCCACAGGGCTGAAGCAGCCACCGAGAAGGCTCTTTCTCATGTCCTCACCAGGTGAGCCTGTGATGGGGATGGGACTGAGAGAAAGCCTTCTCTTGAAGATCTTAGGGCTCTGGTAGGTTCATATGGGGAGATATGGTTTCCCTTGCATGCGGTCTTTCTTTCTTTCTGCTACCTTCTACCTTTCATAAGATCATTGTCTTTTCTAATGATCCCTGTCTTCGCATGATGTGGCCAAAGTAAGACAGCCTCAATTGGGTCATCTTGGCTTCCACGGAGAGTTCAGGCATGCTCTGTTCAAAGACACATCTGTTTGACATTTTGGCTGTCCACAGTATTTTCATTACTCTTCTCTAGCACCTCATCTCAAATGAGTTTATTTTCTTCTTAACTTCAGGTTGAGTCTCCCTTATTCAGAATTCTGAAATCCAAAATATTCAATAATCCAAAATTGTCTATATAAGTGGCCAAGAGTGTGACGCCTTTGCTTTCTGATAGTTCTATGTTCGCAAACTTTGTTTTGCGGACAAAATTATAAAAAACATTGTGTATAAAATTACCTTCAAGGTATATGTATAAGCTGTATATGAAACTTAAATGAATTTCATGTTTAAACTTGGGTCTCATCTCCAAGAACTCATCATATATATGCAAATATTCCATAATAATAATAATAATAATAATAATAATAAAAACCCTCATCTGAAATCCAAAATTCTTCTGTTCCCAAGCATTTCAGATGAGGGATAGTCAACCTATAATATGCCATGATGTAGTCAATAAAAAGGATATGTGTACAGATGGGGTACAACAATATAAGAAAGAAAGGGGTTCTTACTTTAGCATATACAATTAAATTTAAAATTGAAGTACAATGGCTATGATGAATTTCATAAGAATCTAAAGTAATACTGAAAAAGAAATTAACATGTCTGTTATGGATTCAAGTTTTGAATTTCTGGGGCAAAGCATATAATTATCTTTGGGAGTCAGTGTATTTATGTATAATGTTGAAATCACCATAATGTGTGCAGGAGTTCTCTGCATGGATTATTGCTGTTCAGTGGAGAGTTTTCTCACATCAATACTGTGCCATGGAGGATGTGTCATACAGAAGCTATTTTAAATATCCTCCATGTAGTAGTGGCTGCAACTTCCACATAATATGGTTGTACCATCATGTGGAGATTGGGAAAACAGTTGAGATAGAGGTATATGTTTAGCTTAAAGGACAAAAGATTAAGCACAGACACATCAGTCTTCAAATATCTAAAGGGTCGTCATGCAGTTTAACATGGAGAGACTTGTCTTATTTTGCTGGAGAGGGCAAAAATAGAACAAGGGAGTAGAAACTGCAAGGAGATAAACCTTGGCTAAACTTTCTAAAGAGAAGATTTCTAAAGAGAAGAGAAACTTTCTAAAGAGAAGAGCTGATCAGCACTGGAACTCTGCTTTGCAAGTTACTGGACTTTCCTTTTTAGTAGCTGCATTAGGTGCTACAGATTTGTTACTGAGCACAGGGCTTTAATAAGTAACTTGCAAAGTCGCTTCCTGCTGTATAATTGTATGCAGTGCAGCCCTGCTGAGATAAAATCATTTCACATTTCAAATAGGAGAATTTTATCTTTCAAAGATCCCCACACCTGGAAAACCAGAACATGATTTCTGGTCTGATCTCTCCTTCCTGTGATATGTGCAAGAAGGTTGATTCTTTGTTTTACGTTTTTGAAAACATGCATTATATACAGTCTGAAGTTCACAGAAACCTTAAGAATGCTATTTCATGTTATTTATTCAGTTATGCATTTAACATGTTTCTTAATGTATAGATAATGGGAGGAAGAAAATTGGTCAGTTTTTAAACTTGACAGTTTTAAGCCAGTTTTTAGGTTCACGTTCTTTCCATGCAGTGTAAAGAAATTTGCAAATTTGTATATATTCGTCAAAAACAAACTGATAGGAAATTCCTCTCCCATTTCCACCAACCAAATTGAAAAGATTTAGTAATTTTTAGCATGAGAGGCCCATGTTGTGCCTCCAGGCCATATATGTGTTAAAAGATGAGCCCTCTTTAGAAAAAAGGCAACATCCATTATTCCCTGCAGGGTCAACCTTAATTCCTGCAGGGTCAAAAACTAATGTAGTCAGGTTTCTATCTATTAGAAGCATTGTGAGTCCACTGGCCAAACACTAGCATATTGACTGCATAGGGATTCCAACTCAGACTTTCAGGGATTAAGTACTCAAAGCCTTGAGCCTAATTCTCATCAACAACTGATCTGCAATTGTCCTATCTAAAAGTTTTGTGTACTGTCCTTTCTTATCATTGTCTTTTATAAATGACTAGATCTGATTGTTGAGATTGGATTGGATCCACACAAGTACAAAGTTCCTTCTACTTGCATTGGGAGCTTTTAAGTTTTTCCTTTCCAACAGTAACATGCCCTCCAGAGATTGAAGTAGTCTGTAGGAAACCATTTTGAACAGGAGCACAACTTTTTTAAAAAATCTACACCTATGTTATTTAGGAAAGTGATAATTTGAGTGGTTCAAATCCTTCAAGACCCGCTTGGTTTAAAAGTCAAGCTCACTCTTGCAAGCAGATATTGATCCCCACCCCAACTGATATGAAAATCAGCTTGTGTTTAATGCTCAGTGGTGAAATGGATGGCTGATGAGATCATGGTAAACATAGGAGGAAAAGATGCTATTGATGCTTACAAAAACTGAGTCTAAAGATCCTGGTCAATAAAGGTATTGTTAAAACTTCAGCAGTGAAAACAGTTTTGGGAAAATGAACAAAAAGGACCTGTCAAGGAGCTTCCATGAAAGCAGATTCGAAAATGGCTGTTTCATTGTGATCCATCATGTAGCATCAGAAATAGTAAATTTTATAGAGGTTTTATATAAAACATTATTTTATTTGGGCTGAGTAAAATAACATATATTCCTTGCAGCTGTCTCAATCTCTTTTCATTTAAGAAAGCTTTTAATATACATAAAAGAAGATTGCACCATAATGTAAGCAAAATGAGAAGTGCAACATCAAAGTGTTCAGTAATAGGTTGAGTGACATTTACCAATTCTCTTGAGTGTTTATGACTTGCTAAAGGGAAATGCACTTTCTAAAGATCACAGGCAGTCCCTATGGAGACCTGTAACCTTCCTTGAAGCAACTCACCAGAAACTGAAAGTTTTGTTGTCCTCACTTGTAAGACAATTGCAATTGGTTTAAAAATATTCTAGCAGCGTTTCAAGGAATACTAATGAATGCCCCTTTAAAAGATTAATCAATGTAGTCCAAGCGCATAAGATACCTGAACATTATTAGCTACCTCTGTAATGAAAAATCCAGAAGAAAATTCATATTGTTTGGGCATGCATTCACTTCTTTTTTTCCATTCCACAGGGACTCAGGCTAAAGCACCCATAGATATTCAATGAAAGATTTCAGAAAATTGGTTCATGCTAAATGAGTAGGTCCAGTACCATTTGATGACCAACCCATAAAATAATGAGACCACATGAATTATTATTATTATTATTATTATTATTATTATTATTATTTCCCACTTCTCCCTGCAGATCGAGGTGGATTACAAAACAGATAAAACAAACAAAACAAACAAGTTTCATTTATATACCGCTTCATACCGCCTAAGCAGTGTCTAAGCGGTTTACAACTTTAAGCTAATTTGCCCCCACAATCTGGGTACTCATTTTAGTGACTTCAGAAGGCTGCAAGCCTGAGTCAAGCTTGAGCCCTTTTACTGGTCTTGAACTCGCAACCTTATGGTTTTGAGTGAGTGGCTGCAGTACAGGCATTTAACCACTGCACCACCAGGGTTCCAAGAAAGCATAAAAACATAAAAAACATATATTAATCCTTAACCGTCCCATCATAACAAATAGTAAAATTCAGTTACAGTTAAAAATTACATCAATAATATAACCTAAAATAAACAGGATGGAGTGGGCAGATTGAAGGCAGATAGGGCTTTCTTTCTTTCTTTCTTTCTTTCTTTCTTTCTTTCTTTTGGAGATCCATCTGGGAAGGTCCGCCAGAAGAGATCTGTCTTGAGAGCCTTTTTAAAGGCATCTCAGGTGGTGATAAGACAGATCTCTTCTGGTAGGTCATTCCACAGTTTCGAAGCGGCAGAGAAGAAAGTCCTCTGGGAAGTTGCAGCCAATCTGATCTTCTGTGGCTGCAATAAATTCTTCCCAGATGATCTCCCACAAGTAACCTGGACCCAAGCCATGTAGGGCTTTAAAGGTAATAACCAACACCTTGTACTGCATCTGGAAGCTAATTGACAGCCAGTGCAGAGATTTTAAGACACATGTTATATGGTCGAACCTGGGTTTTCCAGTGACCAGTCTGGCTGCCATATTTTGGACTAATTGAAGCTTCCAAATTTGGCACAAGGGCAACCCCATGTAGAGTGTGTTGCAGAAATCAAGATAAGAGGTTACCAATGCATGTAACACCGCTTCTAGGTCTCCCTGGTCTAGGAAGGGCCGCAGCTGGCATATCAACCAAAGTTGATAGCAAGCGCTCCTGGCTGTTGCATTTATTTGAGATGACAAAGAATGGCTGCCGGACTGCCCTGGTGAGCTGTGTTGCTGCTGGGAGGCCACACCAGCCCCAAGGCCCTGCAGGGCCCGGCGCGCCCCAGCATGCCTTGCTGGGGCAGCCCAAACCCATGATTGGCCAGCGGAGGGGCCAAGGGAGGGACGATCAGTAGAGAGGCCTCTCTAGGATTCGGGAGGACCTCTCTATGGTTGCTCATTCCAGTCCTCCAAGGCAACTGATTGGTGGACTGCCTGGAGGGGGAGGAGCAATCTTCTCCTGGCCCCTCCTTTGCTCTGGCCTATTTAAGACCATGTGGCTCAGTGTCCAGGACCATTTTAACTCGCTCCCCACCCTCCCTCCCTGGGGTTGATGTTTTCTTGTCACAACTATGGATCAGTAGCATAGGTCATGGATCCGGTGGGAGTGGTTTCCAGGTCTGCGGAGCACTGGAGTGGGAGTCCTTTGGGACCTGGGTGCGCTGAGGGCATACGTTGTGGCCATTGCAGGGGCCATAACGTTATTGCATAGCCCAGTGACTAGGGGCTCAGGGAGAAACATGCAATCGGATGGTTGCCTGGTTGCGAGATGGCATTCCCTAGCCCCTAAGTCATCCCTAGGTCTGACAGTGTCCAGGCCTTTTCGGTCATCGATCAACCAGGGGGTTGTTTGATAATCCAGATTCTAACCTCATGCTTTGGGCCAACCCTACACTGTTTGCTGTTTGCTTTAAATAAAGTTGTGGCCTTTCCTCCAACACTGTCTATGTTGTTATTGTGGCAGCGCCCCTCCTAGGCAACAGAAGGGATGAGTCCAGGAACACTCCCAAGCTGTGAACACAGTCCTTTAGGGGAAGTGTGACACCGTCCAGGACTGAATGGCAAATCTCCATCCCGGATTTGAGTTTCCTTTAACGAGTACCTTTGTTTTCCCAGGATTCAGTTTGAGTCTGCTTTTCCTCATCCAGTCCATTACTGACCTAAAACAGTAATTCAGAGGACAGATGCCTTCCATAGTCACTGCAGCAGTCTGAGACATGGGGAAACAAATTTGGGTGATTTCAGCATACTAATAACACCCTGCCCCATGTCTCCGGATGATCTCACCCAGTGGCTTCATGTAAATGTTAAATAGCATGGGAGAGAGAATGGTGCCCTGGGAATTGCCAAATTTTAGCTCTCTCTTATAAGAGCAACTGTCTCCCAGCATCACCATCTGGAATCTGCCTGAAAGATAGGAATGGAACCATTGGAGGACAGTGCCCCCAATTCCTAATTCTCTCAAGTGTTCCAGAAGGATACCATGGTCAATGGTATCGAAGGCCGCTGAGAGTTTCAAAAGTACCAACAGGGTCACACTTCCCCTGTCAATGTCCAAACAGAGATCATCGACTAAGGCGACCATGGCAGTCTCAACTCTGTATCTTGCCTTAACGCCTGTTTGAAATGGATCTAGATAATCAGTTTCCTCCAAGGCTGCTTGGAGCTGAATGGCAACCACTCTCTTGATCACTTTGCCCAAGAATGGAAAAAGGGAAACTGGCCTATAATTATTTCTGTCCGGGAGATCAAAGAAGGGCTTTTTAACTAATGGTTTAACCACTGCTTCTTTTAAACTAGCCGGAATGTGACCCTCCCTGAAGAATGCATTGATTATAGCTCGAAGTAATAATTTTGTTTCGTTGCCTCCCTGGACAGCCAGTCATGAGAGAGAAGGATTGAGAGAGCAGGTTGTCTTTTTCACACTACCAAGAAGCTTGTCTACTTCATTGATACTCACAGACTCAAATTGATCCAGTTTAACATTGGCCATGGAGAACTTGGAATAAAATATAGGCAACTTTATTTCAACTGTTACCTATTTAAACCTGTGTCTTGAAAAATGTAACAAAAGGGGGGGGGACAACCTAATATGGGACCAGCTGAGGCAGGTGGTCTCTCCTAGACCTCTTCCACAGCTTCCCTTGGGCAGAACACCAAAGCCCTTAGGAGAATCAAAAAACTGAGTTGCTCCCTGGCTGGCCAACTGCTGGAAGACCTACCAAAGGATCCAAACCTCAGGCCACACAACTTCTGTGGAGGACAAGATCCCTTGGCCAGCTACAAGGATAGCCTCCTTCCTCATCCCACCCCTAGCTGCCTGACATTTGGGGACATTTCCATAGTTATATCGGCGGGTTACATACCGCCATTTGGGATGTCCCCAGGACGTCCCAGTTTAAAAAAGGGGTGTCTCTTCTAGACGCCCCTACTCCTGTTATGGACTCTGTCCGTAACAAATGGCGGCGGCCATTCCACACAGCTGCCGCCATCTTGACGTAGCGGACGCTGTGCGTCCGCACGTCGCATGGCGCTTATGACATCGCGAGGGTGCCATTGGCACCTCGCGGCATCATAAGTGCGATGCGAGAAGAAGCTCCATTTTGGAGTTTCTTTTTTGCTCCGCGCGGGAGTCACGCGGTTTGGCTGCTGCGGCTCCCTCACGGAGCAAACAGCAGCACCGGCAGACCGCCGCAAAGGGGCGGTCTGTAACGGACCATCATTCAGCAAAAGGGCATCACAGGAGATCACTGAACTCCTCCTTTCTCTCACCATCATCTACCAAGTGACTGCCTATTTAAGACACCACCCCAGGCCAATTTCCAAGTCCCCAAAGCACAGTGTAGGATAGACAAAAAACCCATGAAAGAAGAGAAAATTCCTACCTGTCCCTAAAACGATGAGCAAACTTGGGGGAAAACAGATGGGATGGAAGGAGCAGCTTGAAGCAATCCCTTCCGAAGATGGATTGGGCATGTGTCCTAAGAGGCCAGAAGCCATGCCAAAGCTATGCTCCAATACTAAGGACTAAAAACTTATTTAAACAATCAAAAAGGAGAGGCTAAACTGACCTGTAGAGGTTGCTAGTTTAGTCTCTCTAAGGAAGGAGTTCCAGATCCTGGGAGAAGCTACCAAGGAGACCCTTTTATTATTTATTGTCACTCTTTATAGTACAGTTTTGTTGAGGAGAGGGAAAGCAACAGCTTCTGATACCAAATGTCTTTTGAAGGCTTTGTTGTTGTGTGAGTTCAAGTTCTTTCTGACTTTTAGTGACCCAAAGACAAATGTATCATGAAGTTTTTTTGGTATGTTTCTTCACAGGGGAGTTTCATTGCCAATTTGTGAGGCTGAGAAAGAGTGACTTTCCCAAGGTCACTCTCTCTTAACCTTTACCATACTTGAAGCAGAACAAAAGAAAGATGTTAAGAAGAAGATGCTGGAATTGTTTTCTATCCTGGCTGTCAACTAACGTGTTTTATAGTGATGTGCACCCTGCCCTAGCTACTTCAATATCGACTATGTGTAAAGACAATTAGAGATTGTCTTTAAAATCCCCCCCCCCCCCCCAGTGATCAAGAATCCTGCAACTTGCAGTTGGAAGTGATTTGTGGCAGCAATTCTTTGCTGAGAATAGCATTAAAATGGTGCAGTTCAGCTGACCATGGGTCAAAAACTTTGCACCACAGCTTCCCACCATGTTTTAATGGAAGGAGATAATATGACATTATAATAAAGTGCCCTGTTTTTGTTTGTTTGTTTGTTTGTTTGTTTGTTTAAAAAACTGATACAAGAAATAATGAATCAGGAGTATTCACTTTCAATTCAACATCTATCTGAATGACTCCAGGTTCTTCACCTTTGGTATAGGAATAAAGGTCTTGTGAGCACTGGCCAGGGTACTCCAATGGCAACCCAGAGTATCCTTGTTTTGCAGTTACCCCAACCTGTTCCCTGTTATCTAGCACTCCATTTCTGCGATGCAACAGCTGTCTGAATAGGCATCCTACTGAGGCACCTGGCACATGTTCTGCCGCAAGTCATTCACTTCTTAGGTTAGAATGAAGTACCTAGCAATGATCACATGGCTGGGCACCTCATTCTGGTCTCAGAGTGAGCTGATGGTGAGAGTGGCAGATGGGCCAGACAGTTCAGTGGGATACCCATGCAGACAGCCACACCATGTGGAAACAGAAGGCTTTGGATCTTCACAGAAGATCTGGAATAAGAGGTATGTTTTTAAATTCATTTTACGGGTCTTCTGTCCTGGTTCTGGTGCTGAACAAGCCTGATGTCATCCAGACTGTTCACACTAGAACCAGGGTTTGGGCTGTGTGTCATCTGAACAAGACACCACCAGAATGGGGGAGGGGGGATGGGCCTTTTGGCCCCTGCAGACAAGGCCTGAGTCAGGTGGACCAGTGGACCAATTTGACATAAGAAAGCTTCCCATCTTTCTATGAAATCTAATATCTAGCTGAAGCAGGTCCACCTGATGAGATTTACGTATTTTTGCCACTCTGGTCTATTGTAGCAGGATAATGTAGCTTAGCAGTACCTTGAAAGGTTGGTTTTAAAAAAAAGACTGAGCTGCACTAGTTGATACAGAAATGTAAAGAAAGAGAGAAAGGGTCACCAATAGTTCACATAATGGGGGACTACCACATAGGATGAAGGGGCTGTGTCCCGAAGCTCAGATGAAATGAAAACGGAAGAAAGGTGGATGTCAGGTAAGCGAAAAGATTCCAAAACTCAGCATGGTTGTGAAGGAGGCTGTTGTGATTTTATAGGAAGAACTGTGCTAGAAATTTAGAAGGAAGGCTCCTAATTAAAAAGAAAGGAAATAAGTGTCTGTCAAGTAGAGAAGAAACAAGTTAAGCAGCCTAGAAAGCTGCAATTGAATTTCAGCTGTATCAAAATGATGACCTCTACAGGTCAGAAAACTCTCTGTCATACAGGTGGCAAAAAATATCAAACCAAGATACCAATAAGTACTAAATGGAATATGCCCATCCTATTCAGGAAAGTATTGTGGGGTACAGACTGCCAGAAAGAGGTGGCTGATGGCCGCCTCTGTTTTCCGTGTAACCACGCCCCAGCATCAAATTGTGCGGCGCAGCTACGCGGAAGCAAAAGGACCGCTAAAAAGAGGCTCCTTTTCGCGCCGCCGCAAACTGCCTGCTGTAGCATGAGGACATCGCTGCCGTGCATGCCCATATGGAAGGTGTGCAGCAGTGATGTCATGGCAGTGCGGCGCCGTGTATACGGCACCGCACAGCTGTGACATTCTGGTGATGTCCTAGGGTTGTGGGTCATCTAGAAATGACACCCTGAGGCAACCCTAGCACATCGCCAGGATGTGCTACAGGGCTCATTTGTCCAGGGCCTATGAGCCCCAGAGTTATTTCCTTGGTGTTTCATCTGCACCTTGTGGTGTGCAGAATAGTGGTATGTTTCTATCCTCCCTAGAGCATTCTAATAATCTGCTAGGGAGCTGTGAATTTTTATGGTGTTATCAGTCAATGATTAGGCTGGTGAGGGGGGGATCTCAGTCATGTGGACTGTGGGAAGGATATCTCTGTCATGTAGACATGAAATGTCCCTGTGTGATTACCTGAGACATTTAAAGCCATCCCCTCTACCCAGCATAATGCATGCATCACCTTGAGTCCTTCAGCCCAATTTGCTTATTATGCATGTGGATTGTTATTAAAATGAGGATTACATTTCTATATGCATATTGCTTTCTATTTGTCACAACCTTGGGCAATTTTGTTAGGGGACCTAATGTAGCCTGGGGTAGACAGGGTTTGTGTGCCAATCCTCACAGATTCTTGGGGCAGGGAGATGTGATATATATATATATATATATATATATATATATATATATATCTTAATTTTTATTTTATTGCCATTAAAGTAATTCAAAACATATAAGGCATATTAAAACTTTAAATGTACATTCCTTCCTTCCACATTTATCGTAACATAAACTAGTTTATATAGATGAGGTATCCAAGAGCACAAACAGCTCAGGGGCTGTGAAACATGCCTCATTCCAAGATGACAGAGAAACACTCAGGGCTTTTGACCATTTTGTCATTCCATGTTCCTTTCAAGATTTGGGGTGGAAAAAAGTTGGTTTCCCTTATTGGCAGGCATGTCATCCAGGGCCTGGATCTTTGCGCCATACCATGCCAAGCCTCTTGTCTTTAACCAATAAAGTTGTGGGCTTTTGTATTCCAACCATGCTTGTCCCATACTATTGCTGTCTCCATGCTACACCCTGCTCTCACTGCTAGGTCTGTAATCTCTGGTTTCTTAAAGCATGCAACAAGGGAGTTAAGTAGTCAAGCCACGAAGAGAGCTTGGATTTAGCAGAGTGGGGGAAAGGAGAATCTCTGAAATCTCTGAAACCAGAAATCCATGGTCTGCACAGAGGGTGTACCACCATCCAATAGCAGGCTAAGCCTCCCCCCTCCCAGTTTGGACTGCAGACTGCCAGTGGTCTTTGGCCTAAAAATGGAGGGGTGTCTTTATGTGGAAGCATAGTTGTATAAAAACAGCCACTGTACAGTATGTAATGTCAATTCCCATTTCATTGTAAGGTGACACAGCATTAAGCGGGACCAGAAATTTCACATCTTCCAAGCCTAAGTTGGAAGCTACCAAAGTGAGTATACTGCTTATTAGACATCCCTCTCTTATTACACATTCCTCTCACACTGGGAGAAAATAAATGTGTTTTTCAGTTGTTCAGCCACTACTGGAAACAAATGTCAAAGGCAATCCATCGTTAGTGACTGCTATGCTAACCCAGGTAAACTACAGCATAGATGTGACCAAAACAAAACAAAAACGCTTATGCTTTTAATATATCAACTTCTCTCTCCACTATAAAAAATAGTAAAAAAATTCAAAATGTAGAAATCCCTGTTTTTAACATGGATTCTGTGGTTGTCAATTTGTATCACTGTGGGACTTTGTGTTCCAATAGTCTCAAGCTTTTTGTGCTCCAGAGGTTTCCTAGGATGGTCTGTTTGTGAGCTTTGCTAGGAAAACTTTGGAACAGAAATCTGTTTGGTTTCACTGCATCTTTCCAAAGCCTTATTTATTCACCCAAAAGAATGAAGTGGTAAAAAGGACTGCGCCCCTTCAGACCATAGGCTGCATTTCTGAATGCTATTCCACATTTCCTTGCAACCAGAAAACCTGAAATGTAAGATGAATGGCTCTGTCCTATCCCTTTGCATACTATTGTGGTTTTCACCAATATATACGGAAGTAGATACCAAAGTTATCACTATACCTCAGGCTGAAGTGGTACAACCTACTTTACCAGAGAACCTTTGTCACTTGATGAAATGTTTAGACCAAGCCTAAAATCTGACTGGTGCATCATAAGACTTCAAGGGCCTGACTTACCTCTGTTTCTGTTATTCCTAGTGCTTGTCCTTCTTTTAGAAACACTTTAGACTTAATAAGTAGCATCTCTCCCTATATGTGCTTGCCTGAACACTGAGCTCTGCAGGGAAAGAGGGATCAATACACTGTGATGGGACATGGAAGAGAACCTTCTGAGCTGTGACACCCCAACTGTGGAATGTGCTCCCATTGGAGCCCTAATGGACGCCAACACTTGTTTCATTCAGGCTCTAAGTGAAAACATGGTGCTTCATCAAGGCTTTAATCATACAGGCCTTCATCAACAAAGCCTTAATCCCAAATTGCAATATTACGTAATGCCGATGTTACATAGAAGTTTATCACACGAGAGGCTAAGTGCCCCAATCCTGTGCAGAAATGGTTTTGAATCCTGGGAAAATGTCGCAAAAGCAGGAACTTTTTCAGACACATTGGGGGCATTGAACATTAATGCGACATTAACCCTCACAGAAAATGGGCAAAATCGTGCTGTGTTTTACTTTCAGGATTTTCCCGAATGTAAAAAGCAGTGAGATTTTGTGACTTTCTGTGTGGGCTTTTGTGTGCCAGATTTAAATCCCGTTTGGGATTTGGCTGATTCCCTCCCATGTGATAAATGCCATAAATAGTGTTGTTTACTGATTTTATATTTTAACTTGTTACATTCTTGTGATGTTTTTCATTGGGTTTTAACATTGTACTGTGAAATAAAGTATTATTTTTATTGTTTTTAAATCTGTTTTAATTCTTTGTGATATCTAATATGTTTTTAGATTATTTATTGTTTTAAACTGTTTAATTTGCTCTTTTAATGTTAAACTACCATGAAATCATTTTGATGTAGGGTGGGGTTTAAATACTGTATAGAAAAAGAAAGAAAGAAAGAAAGAAAGAAAGCTAGATACTGGAACTATTGGGCATATTCAAACCCCACCCTGAGTGGGCATATTGCATTCTCTTGGTATTGAATTTATCTTTCAAAACTCAGCCTATCAGCGATGGTCTCGCTTAAGCCTACCAAACCTCCCAGACACAATCAATTGTAAGTACATGTAGCTTATATTCATACTTTCAGGTTAGCATCTTTTTTCTCAGGGTTTCATTCTGCATTCCACTGTTTCCAGAATCATCCTTTAAATAATGGGTGGGCAACTACCCAAGATTTGAGGGCTACACATATCCCATGCTAGAAGTGAAAGGGCTGCATGGCCCCATATACTTCCCCCTCCATGACCATGTTTTGTATGTGTTGGGGCCTCTCAGGCTGCTTTGAGACTCAAGAGAGACTTTTTCCCCAACCTTGTTCTCTAGGTTTTTTTTTCTTTTTTTATGCTGGGGGGAGGGAGAAAGCCAATCATTTTTCCAGATCTGCTGCAGTTGCCTACCCCTGCTCTGTACTCTGAGACTAAAAAACCATGCCTAGAAAGAAGCCCCATTGAAATTAATGGGATCTGTTGTTGGGGTACAGCAACTTTTGCATGCTGAGACCTTCTAGGACCTTAGGTATGCATGTTTGTGGTAATATTCTGTTTGTGTTTATACATGCCCCTCTCTTCCTCAAGAATATACCTTTTTTGTCTCAGAATCCTCTCCATGCTTGCCTCTCATTGCTGTGCTTGTTTAAGATGATAATTAAGGTCTTTTTCAATACTTTCTACTAAGTAGGATGTAGACTTTCTATGTCTTTTATCTTCAGCATGAAGCTGTGCCTGTATATATGAACTATGCCTAAGACTTATGAGTAAAACATTTTTATCTTCTTTTGAAAGGAAAGATTGTGTTTTATTCATTTTACTGTGGTAATAAATGTGGGTGGGTGGTAGTGGTGGTGAGCCGGTCTTGCCGCTTTCTATGCTTCTACTGAAACAGTCTCTGCTACAGAGATTCACCAAATCTCAATTGTGTCTCTGCTTTTTTTTTTTTTTTTTTTTTACTAAAACCTAACACTTATTTCTGATATCAGGTTGCAATATTACTATGCTATAGGTGGGGTGATCCTGATATATATATAAAAACATTTGAAGGCCAATAACTCACAGATGTAGAGGAACTGAGTAGATTACAGAAGGTTTTATCTCTACTCCATCCTTCTATATCCTTCCCTTTATAACATTCTGGAATATAAAACAAGCAAAATAATGGATGTGCTCCTCCAGCAGGTTTGGCACAGAATTAGAGACTTGCTGACTGCCAGTTAGACAAGAGAATTGGCAAACGGCTGAGCTGAACTGATGTGTTCAGTGGTTGCAGCACAATGAGTTCCTTAGAACATTTAAAGATATAGTTGGCCCTCTGTATCCATGGATTCAACCATCCATGGATTGAAAATGTGTGTGTGTGTGTGTGTGTGTGTATAATATTTCTTTTTATTTAAAGAGATGCCATTTTACTATGCCATTATATTCAATGGGATTTAAGCATCCATGGATTTTGGTATCTACAGGGTGTCCTGGAACCAAATCACAGCATATAATAAGGGCCCACTATTGTAATGTTTCTGGCCAAAGATGTGGCAAGGCCAGCCCAGCACATTCTGAGATGGAGCAGCTCCACACTTTTCCTCATTAAAACCATTTTGACCCAGGAGGAGGAAAATTCTACAAGAGCCTCTCTCTCTTTATCCCTTGTGGATAAAATGCAATGCTAGTACATTAATGGATTCTTATTGGTGACTTTTCACAACCCTCAAAAATTAGCTCTGCAGTGTCTTCCTCATAGCAGTGGCTTTTTTCTGTTGCTCCATTATTTTACAAAATTAGTTTTTCATTACCTTGATGAATGTGTTGGAAGACATTGTGATGTTTCATGGGAATATGTAGAGGCAGGCTTGCTATCCTACATTAGGACATTTCCATAAGGTATCTTGGGATGTTGTTTCAGAGGCTGGGCCTGTTCTAGGTTTGTCATTCTGGTCACACACCCAGGTTGCAGAGATGGCCTATGGTATCAGTCCACACAGCGCCGGGCCCAGTCTTCATGCCACTATTCATCATCTTCCCAGTGTGCAGTCTTGGTGATTATACTGGTCAGCAGTCTGTCTGATGTCTGTAACTAATAAAAGCTGTTTCCAATTTTACTCGCTTTTCTCTATAGGGCCATCCTGCTCTATGCTGTAGATATAAATACTTTTTCACAGGCAATGAGAAACATATCACAATGTACTGCAGATTGTTTTTCATCCTAACAATACATATATTTACTGAGAAGCAAGCACCATTGATCCCAGCTTACTTTCAAGTTAAGCACGCTCAGAAATGCCGACTTTATCTTGGTCATGTTTGCAGAGATTATATATTATCGGAGAAGCGGCATTTATTGTAGCTTATTGTCTTACTGGCTGCTGCTGCAGTTGCTTTATATTTTTTATTATACCCAAGCAGCCAATGTCAGTCCCTTTGTAATGGACCATTTGAAGCCTGAGTGGAGAAGCAATTGCTTCTTATTCGTTATGTCAAAAAATGGTTAGAATTTTTCAGACGAAAGCTTGAATGTATGCAGCGTGCACATACCATTACTATAAAAATGCCACAGCTAATTTTCTATACTCTTTGCCATCTACTTACACAGGCAGCTAAGTTCATCTTACTGCTGTTTACTTTTTCACTGTTTCAGTTGGGCCACTCTGGTAAGCAAACCAGTGGCAATACAACTAAGTTGCAGAAATATCTTTCCATATCCTTTCTAGTCAGACATTTGTCCAGAAAACCTCTCTGATCCTATAATTTTGTAGATAACAATCAAACAGACTGATCCATCCACATTTTATTTTGTATAACCTAGCAGCTAGAGATGTAAACACTATTTGTCAACTTTCTTGTTTATGTCAGGATGGGATATCACAAAGTTTTTAACTACTTTGAAGAAAATGTAATGAAAAACATGAGTGCTTCAAGGTGTGTGTGTTTGTGTGTGTGTGTGTCCTGTGCGGGAGATATTATTGGTTTTTGTTTGTTTGTTTGTTTTATCTTTTAAGGTTTCTGCATTAGTGCAAAATGGTTCTTTGCAAACCACTTTTCCCCTTGAGAAGCAGAGCACAGAGACCCACACAGCCAATCACAGAAGAACAAAAGGAGCACAGAGACCTACACACCCAATCACAGAAGAACAAAAGGAGCACAGAGACCCACACACCCAATCACAGAAGAACAAAAGGAAGAATCAAAAAGGTGACAGCAACTGATTAATTGGTTCTGCATTTTTAAAAGTTATGCAAAAAAAAAAAAAAACCCCAACACATCAGTAATCATAACCTGCATTCAAAAATGCAACCTCTTCCGTAGAGTCATAGAATCATAGAGTTGGAAAGGGACTCATGAGACAATTAGTCCAACTCCCTGCTCAATGGAGCATCTCCAGCTAAAGCATCCCCATCAGGCAGCTGTCCAGGCTCTTTTCACAGAGGTCTAGAGAAGGAGATCCCAATGCTGCTCTCACTGTCACCATTCTAACTGTCAAGAAGTTCCTTCTAATGTTTGATTGAAATCTACTCTCCCGTAACTTCAAATCATTAGACTCTGTCCTACCCTCTGTGGCAGCAGCAAAAAGGCCTACCCTCTTCTCTCTGTGAAGGCCCTTGGGGTATTTAAAGCATGCAGACATGTCACCCCTCAGTCCTCTCTTCACCAAGCGGAACATGCCTACCTCCTTCAACTTTTTCTCATATGCTTTGTTTTCCACACCTCTTATCATCCTTGTTGCCCTTTTCTGAACCTGCTCCAACTGGTCTATATCCTTCTTAAAGAGGTGACCAAAACTGAATGCAGTACTCCAGATGAGGCCTGACTAGTACAGAATATAGTGGAACAGTTGCTGCTCTCAAATTGGAAACAGAGCTCTGGTACCACAACAAACTACAGTTTCCAGAATTCCATAGTATTGAGCCAGTGGTGTCAAACTGGATTATTTCTGCTGTGCAGATGTGTCCTAAATCATTGATAAAAACCTTAAGAGTAATGGCCATAGGGCAGAACCCCGAGGCACTCCAATTGAGACCTCCTAAAAGTTTGAAGCACAACCAGTGATTATGACTTTTTGAACATGGCTTTCCAACCAATTATGGATCTATCTGACATTGTTCCCATCTATTCCACATTTAATAAGCTTGCTAATCAAAATATTATGGAGATAATAGTATAAGGATATAATCTTATAAGCAAATATACCTTGAGAGCCTGCATGGTGCAGTAGTTTGAGCATTGGACTATGCTTCTAGACAATCCCCATTCAGGATTCAAATCCTCACTCAGACATGAAAACCCACTGGGTGACCTTGAGCAAGTCACAATCTCTCAGCCTTAGAGGATGGAAATGGGAAAATCCTTCTGAAGAAACTTGCCAAGAAAACCCTGTGGTAGGTTCACCTTAGGGTTGCCATAAATCAGAAATGACTTAAAGACTCCCTCAGACACAGTATACCTTATCAAATGCTTTGCTGAAACCCAGATCAATGCTATCCACAATATTCCCATCATTTACTAAACATATTGGAAAAGCATATGATTAGTCTGAGAGAATTTTTTCTTGACAAGTCCATGCTGGCCTCTATTGATCGCTGCATTATCATCAAGATACTTGCAGACAGAGTTTTGTACAGTCAGACCTTCGTATACCCGGATTTTTTATATATGGATTCAAGCATCTATGGTTTGAAAATGTTCAAAAATGTATAAATTTCAAATATCAAACCTTGATTTTCCATTTTTTATAAGGGACACCATTTTGCTATGTCATTGTATTTAATGGGACTTGAGCATCCATGGAATTTGTTATCCACGGGGATCTTGGAACCAAACCCCAGTGTGTAATAAGGGTCCACTGTATAATGTTTTCAAATATTTTGACTGGTCTGTAGTTTCCTGGATCTTTTTTGCCTTTTTTTGAAGAGAGGAACAATGTTTGCTCTACCCCAGTCCTCATCTAGTCAAGATTTCTCAAAAATGATGGCAAGAGGTTCAGAAATCACACCAGCAAGTTTCTTCAGTACTTTGGGATGTAGTTCCTCTGGGTCTACAGATTTCAGCTTGTTTAGGTTCACTAAGTGATTCCTGTCAATCCTGATTTAAAACCCAGATCCTTTGCCATGGTGTCTGCCATGGTCTCTGCATGGTCTTTTCTGAAGAGAACACTGTTCTCTTTTTGGGAGAAAACTGAAGCAAAATAGGTATCGAATAGTTCGACCTTTTCATTGTGATCTGCTAGTATTTGCTTCAGTTTTCTGATCTGCTAGCATTTGATGCAGTTTTCTCCCAAAAAGAGAACATGGAACCACACTCTTCTCTTTTGGAGGAAAAGTGTAAGCAAAGCAGGTATTGATTAGTTCTACCTTTTCATTGTGATCTTCTACTATTTCATCATTCTTATTGAACAGCAGCCCCATTTCTCTTCAGAAATTCACAAAACCTTCTTATTGTCTTTTCTGGTTAAGGAGAAGAATTTTGAGATTTCTCATTTTTTGCATGAGCACAAGTGAAGATTTACATCCCCAGGAGGACAGTGGCATCAAACTAGCTGCTTGTCACTACTAAGTGACAGCAATGCTGCAGTTGTAAATAAATATTTCAATTTACTACATTGTTGTCTACTCCCTAAACTGTTTGTCTGGATAAAGTTTAAATACATGTATTGTTTGATTTAGTATTTATTTTGTTGACTTCTAATGTTATATATTATGTGAATTCTGATAGTATTTTAATAATGGCAACTATACAGCATTTGGATTGTAAATTTGTATTTCAAACTAAAAATAAGGTTGGTATTTGAAGTTTGTCAGATTTAGTCATTATTCAGTATTCTTGTTCACCTCTTTCAACAAAAGGAGACACAATTTCTTTGTGCATAACATTTCCAACTTGTAGTAGTAGTTTTAGATAAGGGCAACGTGGTGCATAAATAGTTCTTAGCAGCTCAGCTCTTTTTCCATCTAGCAGGTCACAGTCTGTTCTTTCAGTTGCAAGCACCATATTGCATAACTTACTAAATTCCACACAAAGATGTTTGCTGAAGCATTGACCTTGCAATCTGCAGCGATGGCACCAGTACTGCAGTTAGGGGTTCTCATAGCTCTCTGATTACGCGGACATCTGTTTGGAAGAAAAGCTTATGAAGTTTGATTAAACATACAGACAAGAAAGGCCACAGTCCGGTGTATAAACCTAGAAGTATCTGCCATTGAACACCTTCTGACAAAAAGAAAATGAAATAAGAAATGCGTAAGAATGAACTGTTGAAATATGTTTCTCTTTTTCCCTTTTTTGCAAAGTTGGCATGCGCCTTTGCACTGCAATTTATTTAAGTCTTCATAAGCTGGTTTTTTGTACTAAACATTTTACTCACGCACTTAGTAGGTGTGTTTAAATATATCAGTTTCATTATCCAACATGATATATGCCATTATCTGTCAACAAGGCCAAGGAGATCCAAAAGCCATGCCATTGCTTTTGATCATTTTGTGTTGTTTAAAAAGAGGCATTTGTGTTTAATATGACAGACATATATGATGATAGAATATATAAATATAATTGTAGGTTTATTTTTTGTCAGCTTGTTTAACTTACTGCATCTGTTGTGTTAAAAAAATGGAGATTGCCATAGCTAGCGCTGAGTCCCTTTTTGAGAAACGATTATCTATATGTGAAGACAATGCAGAAGGCAATAACAGTCTGTAGAAGAAAATGGGTATGAAATTTAAAAACAGAGCGGAGCAGTGATTTGGTTTATTTATTTATTTATTTATTTATTACACTTTTACACTGTCCAATAACTGCAGTAGAGTATATAAAAAAATATAAATAGAAGGCAAACAGTGGACCATAAATAAACAGCACACAATAAAAGCAAGATAAAACCAGCAGCAAAAGCACTGCAGGATATAAAACTAAAAAAAAAAAAAAAAAAAAAAAAAAAAGGGGGGGGAGTAACAAAATAGTAAAGTAACAAAATAGTAAAGGGCTAAGATCCAAAACCACTGAACAGGCCACCACTTAGGGACTTAATGAGTTTCCGCACAGTGAACAGTTCTCATGCTTCCTCATAGGGAATTGTATGCCTACATATCTGCAGTTGAGAACACTGTTCTGGACTTGGAAAGCTGTTAGAAACAAAGCATGAATACAACTCTTTCTCTTTGCATCTACTGCATTGGATCCCTGTTATATAAAATCCTAGATTTCCCTTTTCCCAGCTAGTGCACCAATCTTATCTGAAATATATGGTATTGGCTTGAGAGGGGGTATGGGAAAATATTTGAAAAAATATCAAAAAGTATGTTTCTCAAGTGTTGAAACATTCTGACCAGGAGATCCCTAGACTGACAAAATTCTTCACTGTTTGGAATTTATTCTATGTACATTTATTTATTTTTATTTCATTTTTTCAAATCCAAGACAGCGTGGAGTTGGGCAGGAACTTGCTTGTGGGTTTTGCTCAGGAAGAGATCTGCCTGTCACTGTTTTAATCTTCTAGGTCTATGTTAGATTTCTTTGGGCACGATCTGCTTGCTGCCCCTTTTAAAGAGGTGCTTGCTGCTCCCTCTCCCCAAAAGTATTTCACCAAATCTGGACCCAGTTTGACATTCCTCCTTATACATTATCCAAAAACAAAAACAACAACAACAAAAAAAAGTTAGCTAACACCCCATGGACAGGATCAGAATTCAAAGCAACTTTGTCAGATTGGAAAGTGGGGGCTCTCGGGGTCTGGAGCTGCTGCCACATTGCAGAATTATTGCAGTTTGACACTGCTTTAACTGTCATGATTCTGACTTATGGAATCCTAAGATTTGTAGACTCTCTGAGAGAAAGGGCTAGATTTCTCAGAAACTACAAATCCTAGAATTCTATATCATTGAGACATGACAGTTAAAGCAATGTCAAACTACATTAAATCTGCAGCATAAATGCAGCCTTAGTATAACACATGCTAAACATAAGTCAGCAATGTGATGCAGCAGCCCAAAAATACCTATGCAATTCTAGGCTACATCTTCAGGAATATAGTGTCCAGATCAGGGGAACTAGTAGTGCCACTCTATTCTGCTTTCGTCAGATCACACCAGGAATACTGTGTTTAGTTCTAGGCACCACAAATCAAGAAAGATGTTGATAAATTGGTCTGTTTATAAACTGGGGTGTTCAGAAGATGTTCTCTTAGAGAAGAGAAGAATGAGAAGTGATATGGGCAGGTTACAAACGGCCCTCAAGGGGCCGTTTTCCCGCCGCCGCCATTCGCTGCGTAGGGAAGCCCCAGCTGCCAGACCGCAAGGCTTCCCTGCGCAGCAAAAAAGGAGCGGCGAAATGCCGCTCCTTTTTGGAACGCGGAAGTGGCGCCGCGAGGGGTGGAGTGCGCCCTCGCGACGTCACTTCCGTCGCGACACGTCTGGACGCACAGCGTCCAATACGTCAAAATGGCGGTGCCCATGTGGATGGGCGCCGCGAAAACGTACGCGCTCCGCACGTACTGGGAGGAAGGGCCGTCAGGAAGGTAAGAACCTTCCTAACCCTAATACGGCCCTTCCTAACCCTAGTACGCGCGGAGCGCGTACTTTATGGCGGTTTGTAACCCGCCATGATAACCATTTTAACTACCTGAAGGGATATCATGTTGAAAATGGAACAATCTTGTTTTCTAAAACTCCAGAGACTGGAACGTGAAACAATGCATTCCAATAACAAGAAAATCAATTCTTCCTAAATATTAGGAAGAACCTCTTTACTACAATAGATGTTTGTCAATGGAACAAACTGTCAGAGAGTGGTGTCATTTGTTGTTGTTTTTGTGTGACTTCAAGTCATTTCCAAATAACAATGACTGTAAGACCAAACTGTCATAGGGTTTTCTTGGCGAGACTTTTTTCAGAAAGGGTTTGTCTTTGTCTTCCTCTGAGAGTGAGAATATGTGACTTGTCCAAGGTCACCTAGTGGGTTTCCATGTCCAAGCAGGGATTGAAACCCTGGTCTCCAAAGTTGTAGTCCAGTGCTCAAACCGCCACACCACACTGACTTTATTGGTCTTTGAGCAAAAATTAGTTGTTCATCTCGATGAGTGCTTTAGTTGTGTATTCTTGTATGGTAGCATGTTGGACTAGGTGACTTTGGGTACCTTCCAACTCTATGATTCCACTGTCTATAATAAGCCAAAAAAGTCAATAAACCAACGGTTAGCAAAGTATTTTATGTCTTCAGCCTCAGAAACTGAAACTCATCTGACATGGCGGAGCCAGATGTGATTTTGGATGTCTCAATTATTGGAACTGCAGCAAACACCATCTGAAATTTCTTTTTCCACACTACCATTAAGAGGGCAGGAGCATTGTCTCTTAGGCCCCATACAGACAGGCCAAAATAAAGCTGCTTCGGGTCAGTTGGAGGTATGCTGATTAAATGATATGTGCATCTTTAGAGTCCTGGAAGCCACGCCAAACCCATGCTGAGCGTGGCTTTGGTGTGGCTTCCTGACTCTAAGGATGCACACATCATTTAATCAGCATACCTCCAAACTGACCTGAAGCAGCTTTATTTTGGCCTGTCTGTATGGGGCCTTAGTTTACCTAGCAGCCCAACAAGGTCATCAACAGCAACATGAGCCAAACGAGCATGAAAATCCTCCAGAGTCCCCCAGAGTCCACCCAGATTCACTAATCTCTAGGTTTATGACAAGAAAGATTGAAGAATGTCAAAGCATAAAGGGAAAGGGGTATGTGAAATTATTAAATAAATACAGCACTAAAAAGAGAGTATGAGAAATAAAATTTAAATGCTCTTTAAGCATCTGGTACATATACCAGGTTTGTGGTAGTGTGTGTGAAAGAAGAATGATAAGAAGTCTGCTGCTGGATTCCTAGACTAAAAAGTTCTGGAGGGAGGGGAAAGGGAGAGGTCAGAGTCCAAAGAGTTGAAAGAAAAAGCAAACAGACGAGTTCATAAAGGCAAGAAAATGTGCAGTGGGTGAGTTGGACTTTGGTGGACATCAGTGAAAGTAAGAAATTGTACTTTGCATCAGTGAAGGTAAGAAATTGTAGTCTTCATTCTTAGAATTGCAGAGAAACTGTACTGAAACCACAGGGATGAAAGGGGAAGCTCATTTCTCCTCATTGCCACTATGTTAACAGATATGTGAGCTACGTAAACACTTCTGAAATTTGCTCATGGTGTTAATGTACTGAGATCTCAGTTTCAAAAGGACGCAATGTGTAATGATTTTCTTCACAAAATTTTGATGACTGGAAGAACCAGTGATTATGGATTTGTGTCCACTGCAAGGGTCCAGTTCAGAATATTTATTAAGGCTGGGGGGGGGGGGGAGGTGAAGTTGCATAGTTGTTACTGAGTGTAAATCCAAAGTTAAAATACAGTTCAGTGTAGTCAAGTTTTGTTCCTCATTTGTATGAAGCATTTCAGAGGCAATTCAATGCTGGGGTCACAACTCTATTTTTTAATTTATTTTTCTTTATTTTCTGTGTCTCAAATCTTATCCTCTCAAAAGACATTCCTGAATAAGAGTGCAGTTGATATTTCATTTCATTTCATAATGCTGATATTAAACTGACAATTTTTTTTTCTTCCTGGTTTCAAGACTGGTGCAGCTAACATTGAATTTATTCTACAATTTAATAGAACTAAGAATCTACATTTAATGAAAGTCACTGTTTCAAGTGTGCCAAATGCAATAATGAGTGAGAACCCCATCACAATGAGGCTGTTCTGGTTCTATTTCTGCTGAAAAGGGAAGGCCAAACTCCAGACTTACGAGAAGTGGTTGTCGTCCATAACTGTGTTTGGGATTATAGAATAATGGTGGGGTGAGAGAGAAAGACCCTTGATGCTCCTACAGAAATTGAGGAGGGTGGACTGGTATGCAAGTGGCTTTACACATGTCCCTATCAAATAGGTTTGTGACCATGGAAAAATGCCAAGATTGAAAGAGCTCATGGTCATAGAGGAATTAATCCATCCATGCCATGCCTTGTCAGACAACTTGTGTGCCAACCCTGTAGTTGTCTGCAGCCTCCCCATCTGTTCTTGTGGCTCTTCTGATCTGATGCTTTTGACCAGTTTTGGTGCTCTGCCTTATTCCTCCCTCACCTTCATATCTGTCAGTTGTGGGGGGGGGGGGGAAGGGTATGCAGTCAAACTTAAATTAAGTGTCCCCCCATATTACAACAGAAACAGATGCCATTAGGGGGCAAAAGCCCAAAGATTGGGGGCAGGGAGAACCAAGCCACAATGACTTGAAAAAGCCACATCTTAGCCTCCCATTTGGCAATCTGCAGGGCACCGTTGCGCATCCTGGGACAATACATAAGTTGTAGGGAGGATGGGTTGTTTGTGGTGAAGCTTCAGTTAAAAGAGGCTGTGTATGTGGCTTGTTGAAATTTTGTGAAATTTGACCAAGAATGCAAGACATTTCTTTGAGATTTTTTGAAACCTTGTGATGGCTGGGATTCCCAGACATTTCAAAACTTCCTTACCCTGCAGTGAGTACTGCAAAGAGTACTTCACTATACTACAGCAGTCCCCCTTGGTGCAATGACTTTCCCCCTTGGCAGTTGGCACATGACTAGGGCACATCTCAGCACACAGGGATGGGCAGGATTAAACCTTCTAAGCCTGTCGCTGCCCCTTTCCTGGCCAGATCGTGGCCACGGCAGTCTCATAACATGGCTCCGATCCAGCCTCTGGAGGATGCAAAAAGGAGCTGCAAAAAGTGGCTCCTTTTTGCACCCTCCAAAGGGTGCCATAGCCACAGCAACATGGCAGTGCCAGAGTCATGCCATTATGTCACACACTATCTGGAATGGCGCATGGCATCAGGATGCCCTGGTGGGAGTGAGGCCATCCAGCATCAGGACGCTGCACCCTGACTCTGTTCACAGGCTGGCACAAAGTGCTGGTCAGTACAGGGCCACGGGTCTTCAAATGATCTGGACCTAAGGTGTATAAGGTTTTATAGGTCATGACCAGCACTTTCAATTGTGCCTAGAAATGAACCAGTAGACAGTAAAGTTGTTTCACCAAGGGAGTTGTATGCTCCCTATAACTCTCCTAGGTCTGCATTCTGTAGCTGTTGAAGTTTCTGAACTGTTTCTGTAGTTACAGTAGTCCAAATGGGATGTAATCAAGGCATGGGATGTAGGCAGATCTGACATCTCAAGAAACTTCTTGATTCAGAGAAGCTATCTAAGGAATGTGGACATTTTTTGACCAGGAGGCTTAACTGGAAACAGTGGCATCACTTGGGGGGTGCAGGTCACACCAGGTGACACCCCAAGTGGGGTGACACCACTGCTCCCTAAAAGTTGAAAATGTGGAATTAGGTGTGGCTCAGTGGGAAGAGGATGGAAGCCAGTGAGGCCAGCCTCTCTGTTCACTCCTCCTGCTAAGCCTGGAAGGTGGTGGGGGTGAGGAGGTGTGGGCAGCCTGGCTTGCTTGTAGATGCCCTCAGTGAATGAACAGGGTGCTTCCTTCTCCTAGCCACTGCTGGAAGGTGTGCGTGTGTGTGTGTGTGGGGGGGGGATGCAGGCAGCTCAGAGGCCAGAGAGAGGAGAAGCCCAGGTTGCCTGCTGAAGGCATCTAAGAGCAAGGTGGGTGTGCTTATCGAGCAAGGCCAGGCTAAACCATCAAGCAACCAACAGAATGCTCTCCTCAAAGATCACCATGCCACCATCTCCTCCTCATGCCTCATTTTTTGACTCTAGTGAGTAGAAATATCACCCTTGCTTCTCATTCCACATGTGCAGTGGCTCCCCATCCCATGCATAGAGTTTTGTGGCTGGTGTGACCCTTCATGTCATTTGCAACTAATGGAGACCTTATGGGCAAATCTTACATGGGGATGTGGGTTGTTGGAGAGAACATCAAATAGCAAAAGATAATCACGCAATGCCTGGGAACACTTCTCTGTGGAAGGATCTGGCCCAGGGCAATCCTGGTAACAGTTGTAAGTTCTCTGCACTCATACTTATGACTTTGCTGGTGGATGCCATATAGGCATTCCCTCTCCCTTAGAAATCCTGGGCCATTAGTAGCTGTATAGCAGTTAGATGTGCAACAAATACACCTTTCCCTGTCAGACACTTAGTGCAGGGGAAAACTGACCATTTGATGAATGATTTATGCAGCTAGTAAGAGATTCAGAACTCCTGCTGTGAGAAAAGGTGGCAAATTTAGTAGTCTCACATTATCCATTGTTTTTTTTTAAAGAAATGTCGTATTAATTGCAACTTCAGTGGTTGAAGAACAATTTGAAGAAATGTACTTATTCCCTGTGTTTTTCAGGCTAAGCTTGCACACTAAAAATGTGTTAGCAACCTCCCTCCCCCCCTCTCTTTCACACACACATCTGATGTGCCGCCTCAACACTACAAATGTGGTAAAGGGCAGCTTGGGGGTAATTCTGTCACATTTTCTGAGTTGAGCTGTTTCAAGCTGATGGCAACATAAAGTTATGCTTCATGACACTATATGCTATTCATGCAAGAACTATGCTAGAAATGCATTGTCTTACACACTGTCAAATTAAAACTCCTAGGCTTCAACTCAAGTGACTAAGGCGATGCACTGATATGGCAGTACGCATGGTGTACAGAGATAGCACAAGTCAATCTGCATGTGCCTCTGCTGCTCAGATTGACAGAGGCACACATGGTTCCTTCTTTAATGCACTTCTGTAGTAAATGAGTTGCAGTTTGTGGGTTTAAAAGTGTCTTCCTGTGAAAAGATGTGCCAAAGATATGTGTAAATAATCATGGGGGGATGTTCACAAGTCCTTCCTTCCCACACATACCTATGCTAGCATGCCCTTGAGTGCAACCATGAATACCCCCAAAATTTGATATTTTTTTCTTACCAAACTTTTACTTTAGCCATGTGAAACTATGTAAAAATAAATACATTTTGGCTGTGCATATCTTATTGCAATTTAATTGTGTAATTTTAATTTTGCTAGTTATTTATGTCACTACTATTGCTATTACATTACAATTTATGAATAACATTAGTACAAAAACATTATTAAATATTCTGTATGGTCTGGTACAGGAGGAGGTTGATCGTGGGTGACACCATGAGTTATTACACTGAGTAACACCAAACTTAGTGATGCCACAATCTGGAAATGAACAGAGTCAGGAACAGTCCAGGATTAAACCTCCATTGTACGAATCTGGCTAACCTAGATAACTTACAGTGGAATTCTCTGTAGACAGCTACCAGGCACCACTTTGGAATGCACAAGTAACAGGGGGAAGTCAGGAAAGTTTCAAATTGAAAATACTCCAGGGCAGCCTGGAGTATTCTGGCCAGTGTAGACCCACCAAAGATCAAGATTTTGGTTTCATTGTTACTGTTCATAGGTAAACAGTGAGATTTGTGCTGCAACAGGATTGTTGGGGGCAAAAGTCAAATTGAGTTTTCCCATCCCCACTTCACAGATCTTATTAGATTACTGCACGAGAATCTTATAGTGCTGCTTTTCCACTTTAATTGCTCCGGCTGCCTCCTGTTGCATTCTGGAATTTGCAGTTTAAGGAGGGGCATTTAGAATTCTCAGCTAGAGAGATCTTAGTCCTCTCTGAACTACAAATCTCATAATGCAACAGAAGACAGCCAGAGCAGTAAAAGTGGAATAGCAGCACTTTAAGAGTGTAATGCAGTAATGCAGTTAATATAGGCCGGTTACATACCGGCAGTTTAGTGCGTGTTCACCACGCACTAGGGTTACGAAAGGGCGGTGCTTCCGCACCGCCCTAACCCTAGTGCGTGGCGAACACACACTAAACGGCGGCGGCCCTTCCGCACGGCCGCCACCGTGAGTACGTCATGGCCGCGCCGCCTCTAGACGGGGCGGCGCGTCCATGACATACTAGCTCCGCGCCTGGGCGCTTAGTGCGCCCTGGACACGGAGCAGGAAGGAGCTCCATTTCGGAGCTCCTTCCGGGTTTAGTCCGCTGGGCGCAGCCGTCTGAAGGCTGTGCCCAGCGGACTAAACGAGAAAGGGGCCAAGCCCAAGGTCAGCCAGTGAATTTCTAGGGTGAACTCCCAACAAGAAATGCTAGAGTTGAGGGGACCCTCAAGGACTATCCAGTCCAACCCCCTTCTGCTATGAAGTAATACATAGGAATACATGGCATACTAGAGGACATTTATTATTATTATTATTATTATTATTAACCTTTATTTATAAAGCACTGCAAATTTACACAGTGCAGTACATACAATCTTTTTAATCGGGTGGTTCCCTGCCCTCACGCTTACAATCTAACAAGACACAACACAAAAGGAGAAGGGAGTAGTGGTGAGGAAGGGACCTCTCTAGTAGCCTGTCCTAGAGGACATGTAGTCTGACCCCTGTTCAACATCAGGATGTCACTGGAAGATGGGACAAACTGAGGGTTTTCTTGGCATAAAGAGGAGTTTTGCCATGGGATGCCCCTCAAGCTGAAACAGTGTGACCCACCAGGGACGTAGCCAGGATTTTGGGAAGGGGGGGTCAAGACTAAGTGCCACCATTTTGAGAGGCTAAGAGCCCCCCCAAGACACAAAAAGAGGGTCGAGCGTTTACCCTCGACACCTCGATGACACCACTTTAACTTCCGTTATGGCTTCGTGCTATGGAATCTTGGGATCTGTAGTTTTGAGGACCTGTTGAGTCATCTGTCAGGTTCCGCAACAAACTACAAATCCCAGCATTTCACAACATGGAGCCAAGGGCAGTTAAAGTGGCCAGCTGGATTATTTTTTCAGTGCAGATGCAAACTGAGTCCTTCCTCTGAAGGTGTTTACATCAGATAAATTCATCTCGATCAAGCAAAGTGCAGCTGCTCGAGCAATGAGCGGCAGCCACTCTGTTCATGCTCAGAGGCACTCTGCTCATGCTTTGAGACACTGTATTCCAACTTCTGAGCTGAGCTAAGAACCCAGGCTGCATCCACACATTTCATTCCCACTTCCAAGAGGGATTTTTAATTTTAAGACACACACACACACACTTTTTAATTCCAAGACCTATCTATCTATCTATCTATCTATCTATCTATCTATCTATCTATCTACCTACCAACCATAATTTTTAATTCCAAGCCATTATACGTTCCTTTCTTTTTATAATAAACAAACCCCTTTAAGAGAATCCTGTTTTGGGAGAAAGGCAGGGTATAAAATCAATCAATAAAAAATTATAGTGCAATAGTCCATCAGTGCATGGCTTGCATTATAAGATTTTATACATTTATACATTTAAAAACAATTAAAATCACAGTAGGCTCAGAGTGCTATAGAATCATGGAATCATAGAGTTGGAAGAGACCCCAAGAATGGCCATCCAGCCCAACCCCATTCTGCCATGCAGGAACTCCCAGTCAAAGCATCCTCAACAAATTATGTAATGGAGGTGTCCATCTACATTGTAGAAAGATGTACTATAGCCTTATTAGACTGCAGTTCCCAGCAGTCTGTGGTGCTCCTCTTTTTTGTTGTTGCAAAAATCCAGAAATGACTGTTTTTGAAAACATGAGTCCATTCTCAGGAGAAATGTCCAGAGTAGAGTCTGAATCTCCTTTCTCTGGACTTCTGAAACCTAAATTATCAGCTCAGTGTGCAGAAGCACAACATTATTTTAAAAATATTGTGCATTAAATTACCTTCAGTCTATGTCTATGAGATGCATATGAGACATACATGGATCCCATCTCCCAGTATAATATCCCATTAGACATACTGTATAAAAATATACCAAACTCTGAAAAACTCCAAAATACATCTAGTCCTCAGCATTTTGGGTAAGGGATATTATTATTATTATTATTATTATTATTATTATTATTATTATTGCATGACCTTAGCATCACCATGAGAGAGATGCAGAGAGAGAGAGTTGGTCATGTCTTGCCTCTGAGGCTGAGAGAATGTGACCCTCACAAAAGAGAATGTTGGAGAATGAGGATCTGCTGAACTTTTCCCCTGCCATTCGCTTCTCCTTTTGTCTCTTGTCCCTTTAGATTGCAAGCCTGAGGGCAGGGAAATATCTAGTAATTTGTAAGCTGCTCTGATAGCCTTTTGGCTGAAGAGCTGGGCATAA
>NC_056522.1:226910202-226983378 GCF_019175285.1 Sceloporus undulatus | reverse complement strand
ATTATTATTATTATTATTATTATTATTATTATTATTATTATTATTATTATTGGCAAGGAGAGTGCAGAATTTCCAGGAATGAGAGAGTGTGACTTACCCAATGTCACCCTGTGGATTTACATGGCTGAGCTGGGATCCTCCCAGTTCACCATAGAAATTCACTGGCTGACCTTGGGCAAGTCACATCCTCTCAGCTTCAACTCCAACTCCTAGGTATTCCTTCATGGTAGGTTTTATTCATGGCAGAATTCTTGCCATCACACCCTACTCTGTTCCTAATTGAGGATTCCTGCTTGGCAGAAGAGCATTGCCACTTGGCACCCGACCCCTCCCCTTCTCATCTGTGAGGGTCACACTCTCAGCTTCAGGGGCATCCCATGACAAAACTTACCCAATGTCACCCTGTGGATTTACATGGCTGAGCTGGGATCCCCCAGTTCACCATAGAAATTCACTGGCTGACCTTGGGCAAGTCACATCCTCTCAGCTTCAATCCAACTCTAGTATTCCTCATGGTAGGTTTTATTCTGGCAGAATTCTTGCCATCACACCCTACTCGGTTCCTAATTGAGGATCCTGCTGGCTTATTAGACTGCAGTTCCCAGCAGTCTGCAGTGCTATCAGAGCAGCTTACATTTTTAGACATTTCCCTGCCTCTCTCTCGGCACTTCTCCCATGGTGATGCTAAGAGGTCATGCAATCATAATAATAATAATTGGCACATTCTCTCAGCCTCAGAGGCAGGACAGGACAAACCTCTCTCTCCAGCTCTCTCAAGGTGATGCTAAGGCAAACCTACATTTATTTTGCATTGTGGTGTTGTGTGTGTGTGTGTACTTGAATTTCCTGGCCTTGGAGACCCAAATCAATGTCTCCACTGCAAGGTAATCTCCAGATCATGTGATGTAACGGTATTCATCAAAGTGATTAGTCATTTTTTTATCATCAAAATACCTGTCTTAATCCAAAAACGTGGCCAAGACCTTTCTACTAAGTTTTGAGATTTCAAGTTCTTCGTTCTGTGAGAATGTGATGTCAGAGCATGGCATAAAGGGCAGAAGCCTCACCTTTTGTTCTCTTTTGTTTTTCAAAGCAAAGCTGCTGTGATTAAGCAAAGTTGGAGCAAATCACCCTAACAAAGGAAATAGCCTCCAGGATGAATGGTAGCTTTTCTTACACAAAATATGCAAATAGTGGCTATCGAGAGTCAGATGAAGGAATCTTCTCTCCCCCTCATTTCGAAATGACTAACCATCAAGATTCTTACTCATTGATCGAGAACTACTCAGAATTTCTCCTCTCTAACATGTTATAGAAATTGTCGAATTTGGCATTTTTCTCCTAATTTTCGAATTTTGGAGAATATTCTTTACATCCCTACCAGCAATCAATCCATGATACCACATTGGCTATGGATACAGTCTATACATTGAAATATATAACAGATAATTATGTTGCCTTACCATCTTAACTTTGCTACATTTTTGGTACTGGTGCATGACATGAGATTAAATATGCTGAAGGCACAATCAGTGAACCTTTTGAAATCTCAGATTGCTGAGTTTATGCATTTCTTCAGCTATAATTCCAGGTAAATTAGGGTAAAGATTGGAATCAGGAAATGGTAAGGCACGTGATCTGGCCAAAGGAGATGATAAATGTAAAAACTTTGAAAAGTTACATTTTAAAAATACAATACTATTGGAACATTTTGGAAGATGTGATCTTGTTTTCAGCTTTCAGTAGGCATCGCAAAGTAGGCTTCATGCCTCAATAAGAACACACTTGTACATTAAAGTGTGTCTTCAAGTGATGCAAATGTATATTTGCATTATATATGTTAATTGCAGGTGCAGACTTGGACCTCAATATGGTTCAGGAGGACTTATTTATGTCACTGAGGACTTTGGGGAAACCACTGTTTAGTTATTATATTCTAATGTGTTGAGAGGAAAAAGCTGTCTCTGGGTTACCCAGATTCCTACAATGGAACTTTAATTCTGGACTGTGCCTGAGTCTTCACATTTCCCGTTAAACCTTCCATTTAAAAAAACTTCCATATTTCTTAGATAGCTTCTCTGAATCAAGTAGCTAAGGAGCCTAAAGATTGCTCAAGCTTCAAAACACAAGTTTAAATGTGTTGATGCACCTGCTATTTTCAGGAGCACAGATTGTAGAAACAATAATGTTGCCTGCAGCTTTTTGAATCTGCAAGTGTGAATGACACTATGGAATTTGTTACTGCTGTTGGATCAGTGGAAAAACACAAAAGTTGCTGATAAAGCTTTGTAGGAAAAGCATGGTGTTTAAAATGAGTGGCTTCGGGGCTAAAGCAGTATGCTGCCTGAAAAAATGCTAGAATTGAGAACTTCTAACTTTTTGCTTACTGTCCCAAACATTTCACTTGCAGTCTATAGCTCAGCAGACATAACTATAATCTTCACATCAGATGTTATCCAGTCTGCATGGCATGGAATCTAAACTGAAATTTTTCTCCTTTTCTGTTTTCAGGGTAAGAAATGAATAACTTGAAAATGGATCTGTCTTCTCATGGCTCACCAGTAACCATTATAGAAACCATTGCCTCACAGCTAGCATGCAGTCCCTTGGATAAGAAAGTTGCACTGCACTTAGATGGAGAAGATGAGCTAAAATACCTCCGTGAATGTTTCCATATTCCCAAAGTAAAGGATCTGCCACCAAGTAAGAACTGCAATTATAACAAGGGGACTTTGCATTTTCTTATATGCGTTTATCATAAATCTGTGGGAATCATCGCCACTTAAAGGATAAATGGGGCACTTGTAAGTGCATCTCCGAACACAGCATGTCTCCTACATTGCTAAATCAGTATCTTAAGCTGAAGTCTTTATGTTCTCATTCTCATCCTGAATGAAATGGAAGAATACAATACAGCACTCATGTGGTGCTTATGCTGTCACTCACCCTTTTTGAACAATATGGTGACTGATTGAAAATTATAGACAGGAGTGTTTCTTCTTAATGGATTTGAGCCGCCTTGCCTCCCAAGTACTTATTGCCCAAAGAAGCTGCCACTTGGGGCATGCATAAAAGTTTTGCATTATCATTTTTATTAAAGAGGGATGGAATCTCCTAGGAAGGCCTCCTGCATACGCTCCATTTAGAATGTGTAGATGTTGTATGTGAACAAATGGACTGTGGGTTTTCTGGTTATGCAATCTAAATACCTATATATGATTATTAGGGGCAAAGCATTTAGTTGATTGTCTGTCAAATGAACTGATAAAAATAGTTAGATCAAGTAAAAAAAAAACTGCCCCTAATTGGACAGCTATCCTTTCAATAATAATTGTAGCATTCACCATTTTACAATACCCCTTCAACCTGTAGGAGAAAAGGTCATCCATCTTCTAAGATGGAATATTCTCTATTGAAGAAATATGCACTATGTTACATGAAAAAATTGTGTTATTTTATATACAAACTTATAATTACCCCCCCTCCCCCCAAAAAACCCACCACTGGGCCTGGTTGTTGAACTTCATTTGCAAAGCTATTAATATTTGTGTGAATAAAAGTTTTACAGGTGTCTGTTCTTGAACACCAGGGTCAATCTGGTACTAAATACCATTTTAAAATAATTGTTTCTGTCCTGTATTTATGAATTATTTTCCAATCAGCATTCTAGTAGTGATATTTAAGAATTATTCACTAGCTTGCATGTAAAGAACATCTGGAAGATCTTGTTTCGATTCTGGCTTTGAAAGATCTTTTGAATATTCCTGATTAATGATTTGGTCAGCCTATCTAATTTGGAAATAGGTAGTTGTTGGAAATGTAAATGCAAACACAACATCCAATGTCACATGCCATGTCTCCAATTTCCTAATTGGAGGGCCATATTTTTAATTTTCTGTTGAAAGTTTCCATATATGCATCTTTATACACATTCTACTGTGCTTTGATTTCATAATTAGGCAAGCATCATTTCTAGAAATCCACCCTTTACATCTTTATGCTTGTGATGACTAATATATTATATGGGAACTATTTTGGTCTGAAAAATGGAGGTAGCGCTGGAAACTGTATGACTGCAGTAGTTTTAATTCAGTGAGAACATTTCTTTCTATCTTTTCCTGGATCAGAAAAATCTCTTAACAATGAGATTATTATTATTATTATTATTATTATTAAGGAGCAAAATTCTGATAGTTGCAATTGATGTTGGCAGGGTAATGGAATGATTTGAATCTTTTTAAAGACTCTTGGTATGCACGTCCCACCTGGAGCTCATATTATGTACTGTTATTAGTTATGCTCAGTAAATATGAATATTAGATTTTGATGCATGAGACAGGAAGCTACTTGTCAGAATGTGCATGCACTGGAAGAAGGCATGCTGGACTGGTAGGACAAGAGAGCCTGGATCCCTTCAAAGCCAACTGGAATCTCGCTCTAACCCCTCTCCTGCTGACAAGGGAAAGGTTTCATTAATGAGATCAATCAATGCTTAACTGTCTTGTCTACCTCCACTGATTGGATGCCTGCCAAACTAGCTCATACTGGTATACTCACTCACCCCATTGGGAGGTATGGTGCAGCTTCCAGAGATATTGGGCAATCCTATCTGGATTTGAAAGAGGGCAAATGTCTATACTTAATTTGCTTTGACTCACATATGCAGCTCCATTGTTTTCAACAGCCCAGAGCATCGAAGAGTCATTATCAGCGCCCAGAGGGGGCTTTTGCATCTGCCCTTTTGCACAGAGGCACAAGCTTTACACCCCATTAAATAATTATTTTTGAACCTTCCATAAAAGAACACTGAGGTCATGTTTTGCCCCAACTAGAAGTGTTAGAAAGAAGTCTAATACAGAGGCAGAGAGAGGGAAGATTTTCATACCTGGCTGAATCACTGATAAAATGTCCCTGAAACGTCCCTCAGACATAGAAGAAGAACATGTGTGGAAGCCTAGTGTGCTTCCTCAATTGTCATACAATTGTCGCTCCCTCTTAGCATCCCTGAATCGTTCCAGGGGAGCAGATTTCTTTGCATTCATAGGAAATCATCCACTCCCCTTGAGATGATTCAGGGACACTAAACAAAGCAATAATGGCATGATGATTGAGGAAGTGCTTCCACACACATGTGCTTCCTCAACGTTTGAGGGACGTTTCAGGGGTATTTTATCAGAAATTCAGCCAGGTATGAAAATCTTCAGAGTCTTTCTCTGAGGCCCGCTTCCCTGCCTTCTGCTACTCATCCTGCCTTCTCTTCTCATCAGAGAATTAAAAAAAAATCTATGTGTGTGTGTTTTTCTCTGTAGGGCACGGATTGCAGATCCACGAGTTAGGAGGAGTGACTGTAATTGTTTTTGTTGCAAAATCAGCTTGTCCTCAATCTGATTTATTTCCACCTGTGTCATCATTCTCACTTCAAGTCAGTCTGGTAATTTCCCATTTTTGCACTGAAACTGAGAGGCCTATACAGACCGCTCCCTCTTGCGCCCTCTAAAGTGTGCCATATCCACCGCAGTGCAGCATGATGATGCCATTTTGGTGCTGCATCGTGTAGATGCAGCACCAGAGTGGCACCATCATGGCACATGCCATGTAAATGGGCATGAGCCAAAATGGCATCAAGGGGGCCGGGTCACAGTGTCGAGCATGTGGATGCTCTGCCATGACTTTGTCCACAGGCCGGCCTTTTGGGCTGTCTGTAGAGGCTCTGACTGGCATCCTTTCCTATTTCCTGATTTTCTCCCCATTTTTTTGCCAAGAATATATTGCTCTTTAAATTTTGTATCAAGACATATATTGACTATTCTTAGTTTCTGTTGCATCCCCTAAATGATTAATACATTAGACATTCCCATGTAGCTGCTCATTTTGTTTTAAAATCCATGCTATCCATGAAAATGATAGCAGCTTTACTGATTCTCAGGCCCTTATAAATTCTGTTAGATCGACATTCAGTAATAAGAGAGAGAGAGAGATGTATCTCACGTTTAGTCTATGACTCACCCTACATGCATACCCACACACACACCTCAAATCAATCTTGAATAACAGAGTGTGATGTCCTGTCAGAAATTAAAGATGAGACAGAATACTGTCTTTCTGATTAGGAAGTTGCTGGCCCAGGCTCTTCTCTAGAACAGAGTTAGTGTATTTTTGCCAAATAATAAATCAGGGACATTGATCCTACAAATAGTGAGAGTTAGAGCTGTTGGCTGCATGGAGTGTATGTATGTGTATGGGCTTTCAAATAACCTGTTGACTTATCGTGACCCTATGAATTCCATAAAATTTTCTTAGGCAAGGAATATTCAGAGGTAGTATTGCTATTGCCTTCCTCTGAATTATAGCCTACAACACCTGATACTCATTAGTGTTTTTTGATCCAAGTACTAACCAGAACTGACTTTACTTAGCTTCTGAGTTCAGAGAGGATCCAGACCTCAAATACATTACAGTTAACATGTGTAAATACCTGTGTAAACATCCATGATCATTACAGTGTTGAAATGAGTACACTGTCACCCAAAATAAGAATTCGGTCTCAAATTTCTAGCCCTGTATTAACGTCAGTTGAGCTTTCAGAAGTGCAGTTTAGGCATCCAAAGAAAGGAGATGTTTAGGTGAAGGCCCAGTACACACAGGCAGCAAAACACTGCCCCTCTTTGCTGCACAGCATTGCCGCAGCAACCAAACCACAGGGCAATGCTGCGCAGCAAAAAAGAAGCCGCCTAGAGTGGCTTATTTTTTGCGGCGTCATAAGGCTTGCGACACAGCCCTATGATGCCACTTCCTCTAAAACACGTGTAGATGCTCAGATGCCCACATGTCATCTATACGCCGCCATGTGGGTGGTGTTGCTCAATAATGGCACCGCCTGCACATCATAGGGCTTGGGACCATGTGGTTGGTGTGCACTCCCGAGCCCTACTATCGTTGCCAGGAGACTGCTTCCTGGCAGTGTGTACCAGGTCAAAGTTACCAGGAAAATGTGAAAACAGCAAATACAACAGCTCTCTGCTCTACTAGCCATTTGGGGAATGAAGAAGATTTCTTTGGGAGGGGAGGATTCATTGGGAGGGGAGGATTTGGGGGTAATGTCTTCATTTTCTCCCCTCCCCTATAGCTACACCCCGGATCTATGCTGAAAAGTGGATTTCAGTTTGCTGCAATTGTTATGTGATCGCATGTTTTGTCTATTGACTGAGCTTTATAGAGAAATTGTTTAGGGAAATAAATTGTGTCTCCAATGGAAACAGCCACAAAAATAAAGATTTAAAGTGAACTGGATCTTTTATAGCCACAAGGGTCAAAAAGATTTTTTTTTTTAAAAAAAAAAAATGGAAGCATCAGCAAGATGATACAGCAAGTACAATAGCAAGTACATTTCTGTACCACTTATCAGTGCACTCCCTAAGCAATTTACAATATGTAAGCCAGTTGTCCCCAACAAGTTGGGTACTCATTTTAGTGACCTCGGAGGATGCCAGGCTGAGTTGACCCTGAGCCTCTGGCTGGTATTGAACTCACAACCTTGTGGTTTGTGGGTGAGTGACTGCAGTACATGCATTTAACCACTGCACCACCAGGTTGAGTCTCCCTTATCTGGAATTCCAAAATCCAAAATATTCCAAAATATAAAATTGTCCACATGAGTGGCTTTGCTTTCTGATGGTTATGTGCACATATTTTGTTTCATGCACAAAATTAAATATTAAATGAAATTAAATATTAAATTAAATATTAAAAATACTGTGTATAAAATTATCTTCAGGCTATAAGGTGTATGTGAAACATAAATTAATTTTATGTTTAGGCTTGGGTCCCTTCTCCAAGATATCTTATTATGTACATGCAAATATTCCAAAATACAAAACAAAAACAAACAAACAAATCCCCCAAAACTCAAATCACATCTGGTACCAAACATTTTGGATAAGAGAGATTCAACCTGTAATGTTTTTGTTTGTTTGTTTGTTTGTTTTAGTTTTTTTAAATGACCACTCCAAAGCTTACAGTATAGTAAGCCCTGCAAGTCCCTACTTCATGCTGGATGTTATGTTAAAACAAAAAAATAAAAAAATAATAATAAGTGTTTTATTTGGGTGCATGAGTCCTGATATGAATCATGGTGTCTTTAAAGAAATTTGGAAAATGTAATTTCAGAATTAAAACAGAAACTGCTCTGCACTGCATGCATTCATGTGGAAAGAACAACTTTAAATGACCACCACTATCCCAATTGTTCTTTGGTCCCGCCTGATAGCAGCATTGCAAATAACTCCACAAAATATTCTAGCCCATGAGAAAAATATATTAGTCCATGAGTATGTTAGTCATTTGTGGCACATTGGTGTCAAGAGTGGAGAAGGCTCTTTCTGTTTTGTTGAATGAAATGGGTTTTACTAAGAAGCCAAGTGCTATCTGTCCATTTACAACTGTGTCTGCTAGCACTATATATGTGTGTGTGTGTGTGTTTTAAAAAAATACTTCAAAAAAGTAAGCCATTCATCACCTTGTTTGTAAAGATGTAACTATGCATGTTTAATAGGAATTTCATCTGCAGTTTTATGCAGTTGGGACCAAAATAACACAATCAAGGGCTTCAGCCTTAATAAAAGAGTCAGACATATACACATCTTTCCTGTAAACCCCTCCCCCCCATTTTCTTATCACAAAACTCCTCTCACTTACCTCCCTGGTACCTAGGAGACATTACACTTCCAGAATTGCTTCCTAGCTCTATTACTCACCATATTCCCATCACTTTATAGCCTTTCCTCCCCCTAGGTGGAAACTACAACAGTCTTCTTCTTTGCTTCCATCTCCACACAGCAAGTGAAGGTTGTGTAAGAGAAGTCCAGGGCTGGTAGAAATGTAAATGACAATAGGCCACCAGGTAGCCATTGCTGGGGCATTTGGATGGGAGGCTGTCACTGTCAAAAAGGCATTCATTTTCACACATGTAGTACCCTAGCCTGGGATGTGAGTGTCAATTGCACATTTGGATCTTCCACCAATGGAGGTAGCAGCAATGATGGCTGAAGTGGGATCAACCCTTCCCAACCACAAGTGGAGGCATGTGCTAGCCTTGATTATTTGTAGTTAGGTTTTGTGCTTGCATTTCATGGGAGCATTACTTTGCTGAGGCCTTCAGTTCATGCAGGGAGAGAACTGGAGGAGGGTTGACAAATTCTGTCTCTTTCTGAAGTCACCTCAGTGGGGCCCTGTGATGACTGGTTTCCCAGTCACCTGAGGACTTCTCCTGAACTACAAAGGGTTAATCTGGGAGGAGGTACATGCTAATGAGAGATGACATCACATGCTAATGAGCAGCTACATCATAGCTGACGTAAGGCTCACTTGGCCAATCAACAGTGCCAGAGCGGCAGTTTCAAAAGGTTTCCAGAAAGGGGCTTAAATAACCCCTGTAGGACCACGTGTCCTTTGTTCTCCATCTTGGCTGGTTTGGAGAAACCAGAGGCTTTGTCCTCTGAGAAGCCGGAGGACTGGCTCTGGCATGCAGGTAGAGTTGGCAAGGAGCCAACTCCCTGATTCCAAGAACTCCACAAGGACTGCAAATCCCATCATTGTGTGAGTAGCTTAGGAACAGTGTTAGTCAGTACGTCTAGGTTTTTGTTATGTTTATCTAATAGCTTGCCTGAAATGAATATCTTTGTAACTGTGTTTTCTGACCTGCAAGGCAAGGAGGCCTGGCATGAGTGATACCTTCCTATTCTACACTATTTCTTTAAAATAAACTTCTTTCTGTAAAAGCATCTGCTATCTCTTTGCTCCTGTACACGCGCCTTAACTCGGTTACTGATTGCTCTGGGTGAGCAAGAAAGGAAACTAGATCTCTCTCTATCCCTCACAAGTCCCAGTGTATGTGGGGGGAGGAATTCATTCACTGGGTGGTGCCAGCGGAAAGTTCTTTTTTTAAAAGGGATCCCCTGAGAATAATAGCCACGCACAGGGCTTTGCTCTCAAGGAATTATCACAGGCCCCAAATCCTTACACAGAAGAGATGAGAAGATGACTCTAAGAACACCCCCCTTTCCCCAGAGCCAGAGGTTCTGCAGGCTGAAAAGTGACAAACTGTGGAGACAGTGCTGGACTGGCTGCATCAAATAATTTATGGATTTTTGGAAGTCATTGGTTTGGTACAGGCTGCCAGAAAGTGGCAGTCTGGGACCGATTTTAGACCTCGGGATTGTGGGGCAGCCACATGGTCCTGAGCCCTAGTGCATGGCGGCGGCACCATCATGGTGGCCTCTCATCCACATGGGGGCCGCCATGATGATGCATGCATGACACAGCCTCTACACGTTGCAACACTGCACTTGTACCATCGACACTCAACGGTGTGCCAAGGGCACACTCATGGCCCCCACCGCGGAGACTAAAAAGAACCTATTCTTTTTAGTCCTGATGGAAGCCACACCATTTGCATCGTGCAACCTCCATCAGGAGTAAAAATGGGTGGCTCCAGCCTGCCTTTTCGGGGCAGTCTGTCAAGCCCCATTGTGCTGGAGTTGCAGCATTGACAGGCTTGCCTGTTGCCTCTTGACTTCCCACTCCTCTCCTGTCTGTCTCTTAAAGACAGAAAGCACAGGGGAGAATTCCTTCTTAGTCAGTTAGTCAGATTCCCCATGCCCATGACCTTTCTAGAGGAGAGATTGCTACTCTCCTCCCACCTCTTCTCTTTTTACCCAGCTGTCTTCTTGTGCTCCCACCATCCACTTTGGCCCATCAAATTAAGATCCTGAAGAGTCCACAAGTGTTCAACCCAGAACTATTTCCAGTGGGTTACAACAAAAGTGAATCCCACCTGGTGCTTTCATGGCTTGTTTTCTGGGCAGGGGGCATAGCTTTGGGGAAGAATTACAAAAGGTTCCTGAACCTGTCTACTACTATCATCTTTTCTTGTCAGAGCAGAGCCTGGAATGGTGCCTCTTCTGGACTAGTAGTAACTGTACCCTTCTTCCTAGATTTAGTGCACTTTGCTTACATTTGCCTAACAGCCCACTGAACCTCATTCCTTGTTCATGACTTCCATATCACTGGGTCATGGAAGCTTTTGCTTCAACAGCCAGAGGATTGAACTCTATCTTCAAAGTAACTGGAGCACTTTGATTAGTTCGTTTAAAGTTTCATCTAAAACCCAGAGCAGATTCATCACCACATTGACATGGAAGATGCCAATAGGTAAGCCCCCCACTGAGCACAACAGGGCTTATTCCTCCTGTCATTAGGATTGGTGTGGGCTGGATAGTGTCAAGTAACTCAGAAAAAAGGTCTCATCTTTCTCATCATTTTAAAGATGAGAAGGCAGCACCATCCACGTGCTCATCCCCCTTCCTTAGAAATTGATTATGTTTTTATATGACAATAGTGGGTCTGACAAGATTACCTTACTAAGGACAATATCACACTACGCTGTTATTGTGCTATTATTTCACTTTAACTGATATGGCTCCCTCCATGGATCCTGGGATTGGGAGTTTAGGGACATTTATACTTCTCAGCCAGAGAGCTCTTAGACCTTACTAAACTATGAATCCCAGAAGGCAACCATAGCAGTTAAAGTAGAACAATAGTGCTATAGCAGTGTAGTGTGATCTTGACCCAGGTCCAGCTGTTTGGCAGGGGGATTTGAATCCAATGGGACAGATTCTTTGAGTATCATTTGGAACCTAAAGGAACCATCCCAGGCTGTTTTACAGAAGACACTACATCAACCTGCCACCACTCATCTTTTTTTTCTGACAGTGTCTTTCCCTGCAACCTCCCTAGAATTTATTTTTCCAGTCTGATGAAATGGAGGCAGTCCACTCTTGTTCTTCCTGGCATTTCATATCATTACTCTCCCATTTATTGGATACTGAAGCAACATCTTTTGCTTTTCATTCCACCTTTACTTCTCTCCCTCTCTGCACTCACTGAAACAAGAAATGATCTTACTCTCAATCAAATTTCAACAGACCCTCCTTCCCATGCTTACCTCTTGTTGCCTGCATCCACTGCCCCAACTTTGGTACATCACTATCAATAAAACTGGACCTAGGTCAGTGATACTAAAGATGCTGTCCAATTTGTTTAAGGATGTCAAGTTCTGACCTTTATTTTGAAGCATGTGTTTTTAAGAATTAAATAAATCATTCTAATATCTTTAATGTGGTTGAAATAGAACCATCATTTACAGAAACCAATACTTTCTGTGAGATTTTGTTTTGTTTTGTTAGTCTACCAGAAATTAGATAATAAGGCAGTTTGATTGATTGGACATCTTTAATGGCTTTATGTTAGCTTACTGTGGTACTTAACAAAACACAAGTCTAGGGCTTCTAGTCATGTATCATCTAAGTAAATCCCAGATTAATAAAGAAAAACAGAATATATCATAGTGAAAGGATCCTCCCTTCATCCTTGCTGTAGTTGTATATTCTGTGTAACTAATCAACATGTTTGGGAACATAAAAGGTTTGAGTGACTTTGCAACTTTACATACTACCATGAGAGGTAAAATGTGGCAAGTAAAGATGCCTAATGGAATTAATTATTCTATAAATCAGTTTAACAATCACTGTTTCTCTTCCACAGTTCCTACAAATTAAAGATGGCATGAAACAACTGTACAAATGTACATACATTTCACAGTTGCTTCTAAAGGGCTCAGTGTTTCAGATGTTAAAGAATTTGTTTCTTTGCCTGTTTTCTATCAACGGGTCCACAAACCTTAAGAGTAGCAGAAGCTGGGTAGCTGGAGCAGGTAGCCTAGCTCACCAGTGCAGTCTCTTTTGACAATTGGAAAAGACTGAGATGATAAATCCCAGAATGCCATTTATTTATTTATTTATGCATGCATGCATGCATGCATGCCAATTTCCCATGTCAAAGTGGTCCTTCAAAGATACACAATATACAAGAGCTGGCTGTCTTAGGCACATGCATTTGTTCTAGGGAAGTTGTACCTTTAGTTTAGAAGAGCCTCAGTGAAGAGGATAGCTTTTATAACTGAAATTAAAAGTTTATGAAACCAGATTTGTTAAAAGTCTCCAATGGGCATGTCTGAGCACACAGTATATACCCCAGTCAAAACTGATTTAATCTACATGCTTTGGTGGCATCATGCTGTTTGCTTGCATGGAAAATATATTTCTCAAACTTGTTCATGCCTAATGTACCTGTCTACAAGGAGTTGTTTAATCAATAATTCAAAGAAATCAGAACTAGATATTTGATACACCTATATGGAAAAATGTATTGTTACAACATTTTTATTCTCTTGTTATTCCTCTATTTTATAAGCAATACTACACTAGCAAAATAAATAAATAAATAAATAAGAATAAATTTAAAACTTCTCCATAGTCTACTGTGAGTTATGGAGAACACAGCGGGTGATGCATTGACAGATTGTTTCAGGACTGTTTTGGAAATTCTCTGAATCCAGTTTAAGACCAAACCAAGATATTTTGGGAAAATCACATGGTAACTCCAGGCCAACAGTTCACATTTTGATCTACAGCATTTTGTGTAACAGAGATGTATATTATTTGTATTCTGTGTGAAAGGTAGTAATATGATCTGGAGCCAAAGATTTCTTTGAACTGCAAGCTTCAGTGCTGCTATAAGTAAGAAGGACACATGCAGAAATATCTTTGGTCAAAACTGAAGTCAATAACACAATATAGGTCATTTTCTCTATACCTAATGCTAAAACATAATGCGACGAAATATCTCTTGGCCAGAGTTATAGAACTTTAAAGAATTGTTGTTGATCCTTTATATATGCATATAGAAGCTAAAACTCTTTTCAGTGAACTTAGTGGATTTTGCTTGTGATGCCAATTACAGCAAAATGCAAGGCAGATCTTTTATTAAGTCCATATAGACCTGTACTGTTAAATTCTGATTTGCAGGAGGTTAGAGACTCATTATATCTTTTCCCAAACTATGTGGTCTGAGAATTTTAACTATGTGTAAACCAGTATGAGCATAGGCCAGTAATGAGACTTTGTGTGAAAAGTACCAACTGTCTTTTGGGCCTATTCATTTCCCCAAATCTGAAATTAATTCTACCACTCTACCCATTGTTGCTGGAATACTTTGTTCGGTTCTGATGCCACCATTCAATAAGGGTATAGAGACTGAACATTCAGAAAAAGCATTGGCCTGTTACAGACTGCCAAAATAAAGCTGCTTTGGGTCTCTTTGGAGGTATGCTATTTAAATGATGCATGGGTCCTAAGAGTCCGGAGGTCGCGCCAAAGCCACACTCCATTCCTAAGCACTGGAGTGCAGCTTTGGTGCAGCTTCCGGATTCTTAGGATGCATGCATCATTTAAACAGCATACCTCCAAAGAGACCCAAAGCAGCTTTAATTTGGCAGTCTGTAACAGGCCATTATCAAACATCCGGAATCTGATTATGGTTGTGTGTTGTTGGTTTTTTAAAAAAAACAAAAGGTGTCATAAGTGCCAGCAACAAACCTAAAAAACCAATGTGGGTAAATATAATTTACATGGTGTGTACTAGCATGAGTGATCTTCCTTGGCATTTATCTCTGCACAAAATGGATCCTAGATATCTTAGTCCTGAAGCTGAAAGAGATAATCCAAGCTCTTTATATATTTACATAAAATACGGTACATCAGTATTGTCTTGAAAGCAGGATAGAGTGCATCCCATAAAGAATGCATTATTTATACAGGGATGGGGGATGGAAAAAGAAGCTTACAGTGATGTCTTTGCCTCATTGTCAAAATCAAAATTTTGCTGACAGCTTGCAGTAGATAGTCATGACATAAATCAAGGGGGAAACTGCCAAAGGACTTATCACATGCCACTTCCTTCTGCAGTTTTGGGTGGCAAGGATTCCATATATCCAACAGTAAAATAAGACAGGAAAACACAATAGACTTGTTTTCTGAAAACACAGTCATCACAATATTTGTCCATCCAAACATGTCACCTCCCTTTTTATCATTTCAGTAGATAAATATGCACTCAGCTACCTCAGTCAGCTTTGTAAGTGGAAATAGATTTTTCTACCTTGCACATTCGCCTAATGTGTGTAGAAGTGAATGGTAAAGCACATATTCTGCCTTTCCCCATTTGCTTATATCTTGTACAAATGCCAGTGCATAAATTTTCACTGTGCCTTTTCCCACCCTCCCCATAAATAAGTAATAATTATGACTGAGCAGCAATATTTATTGACTTGGTAGAGGCATTGTTACTGGGAGATATTTTTTAAAGGGATTTCTCCTAATGCTACTGCCCCTGGACCTTTTAATGGTAATAATGTAATGGAAGAGTGTAAATGGAAGCCAATAGTATGCTGCTTGGCCCAGTCCTATATATGGTTGTGTGTCAAGACATTTTCAAGTTATGGCAACTCTCAGGTGAACCTATCACAAGGTTTTCTTGGCAAGATTTAATAAATAAAATAAATAAAACTTTTATATATATCCTGCTTTTCTGTGACAGGACAATCAAAGCGGCTACAACATGTTAAAATCCACATTTACAAATTTATGTCCCAAATTCCCCCCCCTTAAAACAGGATTAAACAAATTACAGTTAAAACATCTATTAAAAACACAATCAATCAATACAATTTATTGAGTAGCCCAAGGGCCGTTTCAAAATACTAGTAACATAATAAAAAGTAGTATCACACAGCTATATATAAAATGTAAATACAGTGCACTAGGTGCAATAAACCTCCATACAATATAAATACATATGCATAACCTAAGCGTGCACCAGAACCAGAACATGCACTACTTGTCTACAGCTTATGTATATCTAAAAGATATACAATATGTGCTAAAGGATATACTAGTAAACAGATAAAATAAAATAGTTAACAATTAAACAATAGTATGTAAGATAGTTACCATAGGGAATAAAACAGAATTAAAATTGGAATTGAAATGGGAGGCAAAAGTAACATAAAATATCCGTCGACATACATCAAATCTGTTCATCCCCCTTACAATTAACACCAATCATTCCAACATATCTAGATCTCAACAGCGATGCTTTATGAAGGAACCGAGCTGTAGCAATAGAGATTTTTGAATCTTGTCCACTCATAAAGTATGATGTTCTGATGTGGGTCTCCCAGTATATTGTTCGTTTAATATAGGGATGAAGATATTGATCCCTTTCTGCTTGGTACAAATTACAACTAAACAAAATGTGTGCTAGATCCTCAATTTCATGATCCCCACAAATACAAATTCGTTCGTTATAAGGGATACCCTGGAATCTTCCATGTCTTACCATGGTATCAAGTTGGTCGAATCTTGCTCGGGTAAATGCCTCTCTGAGATGTTTAGGGATCTGTATTTTTAGATAAGATGGCATTTGAAAGGACCGTTTGTATTGGCTCAACCATTTTAAATTGCCTACCCTACTGAGTGTGGCTATGTCTTCTTGAGCCGCAATGTCCAAAATTCTCTGTCTTGCACCCTTTCTTGCTTGATCATTCATAGTACAAGCTACAGGGAGGCCACAGCTCTTTATAAAGTTTAACAGTTGCCAGGACCATGTAGATTGCAATTGAGAGTGCAACTGTTCTAATAAGCATAGTCTAGGAAGCCTGTTTGGCTCCATTTCATTAATTTTACACCAGTAATTGAGCACTCTGCTTTTAGCTTGAGAGCAGATAGAATAAATTTCTAATTCCGCTCTCACAGCAGCTGCTGAGGTCCTTTTATCTACTCCTAGGATACTTCTCAGATGTTGAGACTGGGCTAGTTCTGCTACTGTGGTGGAATTTAGACCCCATACTTCTGCTGCATATAAAAGCATAGGTGTAACCTTAGCTTTGTATACATTAATTATTGGGGCTAGGGAGCCTGGGTACTTGTTGACTTTTAGTTTAAGAATGAGATTCATACGTGCCTTTGTTCTAAGTGAGCTTTTATGGTGATGGCATGACCAGGATCCATTCTCATTGAATGTTACACCAAGATAGGAAAAGGACTTTACTTGTTCAATTGGTTCACCCTCTAATTGCCATCTGTGTCTCTGCTGTCTTTTACCAAAAACCATTATGTTTGACTTAGATTTATTAATGGTCAGAGAATTATTCTGGCAATAACAGCTAAGTTTTCTTAACAGCCTTCGTATACCAACTTGTGAATATGATAACATTATCATATCATCAGCATAGAGCAAGATGTTACAGGAAGTATGTAAAACACAAGGCATATGGAGTGCTGAGTCCTTCAAATGTCCTGGTAGATCGTTTATATACAAATTAAATAGCAAGGGGGCTAATAAGCACCCTTGTCGTACCCCTCTATATGTGTCAATTCTATTGGATAAGGCTCCATTTAACCCAAGTCTCACTTTCAGACAAGTACCAGTGTACAGGGCTTTAATTAGTAACAGCAGTCTCCGTTCTATTTTAAGGTCAATCAGTTTACTCCAGAGGATTTCTCTATTCACAGTATCAAAGGCAGCTGACAGATCGATAAAGGCAGCGTATAGATGTTTTCCTTTGCTAAGGTATTTGGCAATCATATGATTTAAAATAAAACAATTATCTATGGTGGATCGATTTTGTCTAAATCCCGCTTGCTCTTCGGATAGGATGCCCTTTTCGTTAACCCAACTTTCAAGTTTATTCAAAAGGAGCCTAGAATAGATTTTGGCTACGATGTCTATTAAGCTGATAGGCCTGTAATTACAGGAGTCTTTATTGTTCCCCTTTTTATAAATGGGGACCACTATTGCCAATTTCCAGCCAATTGGAACCTGGCAGGTATTATTTATATGTGTGAAGAGACCTGTCAGAATAGGCACCCACCATTCACTAAATTGTTTAAATAATTCTGCCGGTAAAAAGTCCTCCCCTGGGGCTTTATTGTTTTTCAGCCCATTAATAATAGACAAAGTCTCTTCTTCCGAGACTGGTGGCCAAGGAGGCAGGAATTCGATAGCTAGGGAATCAGCGCTTAAATGCTGGGTTTCAATGGAGCTATTTAAAGCAAATAACCCTTGGAAATAATTTTCCCATTCCTTAGCAGGTATAGGGATATCATATGGGAATCTCCTTTCCTTTAGAATTCCTGAGACAGAATGCCAAAATATAGCTGAGTTGTGACTTTTAGCGGCTAACTCTAAACCTGTCCACATTGATGAGGCATAATTTTGTTTCTTTGATTTTATTAGTTTTTTGTATTCCTTTCTGAGGGACAGCATCTTAGCTTGTACCTCACAAGAGGAACTCCGCTGTGCAGACCTCAGTGCTAACATCAGTTTCTTTTTCATTACTCTGCATTCTATGTCAAACCAGGGAGAAAAACCTTTCTGGTGACTTTTACCCACAAGGTTGGTTGTCAGATGACACTTCAGTGTTTGACATATGTTAGTAAATGCATTGGTAACAGATGGCCATTCTGCTGAAGATGACTGAATTATATTAGCCCAGTTATCTATCTCTTCTAGTTTAAGGCTCCCTGCTATTGCAGTGGTATCAACCTTAGCCCATCTAAGTCTGCCATTCTGCCTCACCTCTTGATTATTTACGATCCAGTGAGGACAGAGCGGTGGGCTGATACATGATGTGGAGGGCAGTCATTCTGTGGCCGGGCACTTTTATTCAGGAAAGGCCTGCCAGAAGAGATCTGTCTTGACAGCTTTTTAAAAGCTGTCTAAGCTGGCAATTTGATGGATCTCGCCTGGCAGACCATTCCATAGTTTGGGAGCAATTGCAGAGAAGGCACCCTGGGAGGTAGCAGTTAGTCTAGTTTTTAAAGGCTGCAATAGATTCCTCCCAGAAGACTTGAGGGTGCGGGGCGGATTATATGGGAGCAGGTGACCCTTCAAATAGGTTGGACCCAAGCCATGTAGGGCTTTAAAGGTTATAACCAACACCTTGTACTGTGCCCAGAAACTAATAGGCAGCCAGTGAAGAGATTTTAGGATGGATGTTATTCGGTCACTCCTAGTTTTTCCGGCGACAAGCCTGGCTGCCAAATTTTACACTAGTAGAAGTTTCCGGACCAGGCACAAGGGTAGCCCCATGTAGAGCGCATTACAGAAATCAAGTCGTGAAGTTACCAGTGAATGTACAACAGTTTCTAGGTCCTTTGTTCAGAAAGGGGTTGCCTTTACCTTCCTCTGAGGCTGAGACAGTGTAACTTTCCCAAGAACACCCAGTGGGTCTCTGTGGATGCAAGAGAAGTCAAATCTTAGTATTACAGAGTCATACTCACTCACAGCACTACACCAGCCTGGCTCCCATACTGAAATTTAGTTTAAAAAATATAATCCCCTAATTCAAGATAAAAGTAGGAGTGGGTCTTCTGATGTGAGTACATATGAAACTGCTTGAGTTTCATGTAATTTGCAGGGGGAGTGTATTCCATTTATTTTCTACATTGATCCTGCCATGTTCTGCTTAGAATATTGGAGCTGACAGAGCTATGAGGACAGTGATAATTAAGTTCATCTCAGAATATTAACTGTCCTCCCACAGCACTCAATTTTAGAAAATAAAAACAATTTATTGAAGTTGTACAATATGTTGGCATATTTCTGTGATAATTCAATTTCTGAGCATTTTCATGGAGGTTAAATAATGGGCTTGGAGGAACAGATTGTTATAAAAGGCTGGGATTCTGAGAGTGTCTGATCTGTGAAGCAAAAAGTAGGTTGAGTGGGTTATGGTAGGATATTACCCCTTCAAGGGTGAGGCAGCAGGTCTACAGTATCTATAGAAAGAAAAGGTAAGAATATCTCTATGACCTATTCTAATGCTTGATTAGAATTAAGGAATCATGGTATTTTTCCAAGATCCAAAGACTTCCTTTCTTCAGTCTCAGAGAAACTGTCCTTCAGAATAACAAAGGCTTGTGAAGAGAACCAATTTGGAAGTGTGAATAATATTTACACCTCTGTTATTGCTCATTTTTTAAAAAGCTGATGAAAAACAGGGAAAGCTTCAGCAACATAGATTAGATTGAAACTGCTGCTGTGATTTAAGGTTTTTTTTAAAAAAAAGCCTTTAAAGCTTTAATTAAGAAGTTATCTTTGTCCTCACTTACCTCTGGTAAGTGCATTAGTGGTAGAGTTCAAAGTAGCATCACAAACATAGTCTAAAAAGCTTTGCAGCTATTTAATCTGTTTTCCTACAGCTTTAAAATGAAATTGCCTCCAACAAATGTAAACTCATTATTATGTCTTATTTGTATAATAAGTGTTTTATGTAAATTTTAATACATGTGCTCAAGCTGTCCACTTTTACACATTGTGGCACAAGTTATCAATGGCTGATAGATGCAAAATTTGCTCTTTCCATAAATGGAACACTATCCCTTATGACCTGTAATAGAACACAGCAGTATATAGAAGTAAAGGTGATGGAAAACGCTAATCACTTCTCTTGATTTATGGATATGGTATCTTACTATTTTCCCCATTGACTGGAAAACACTTTCAACAGATATCTTCCTCTGTACAAAGGATATTGGGCTGCCTACATTTCATCATGGCAACATGATAAAAGTAGAAAGATACACTTAACTTTAATACACTCACTTCCAAAATAGGGAATGGACTAATCCTTTGTATTATCCATCAAAAAGACGGTATAAAATATATATTAATTAAATTTCTAGAGGCTTTAAAAACACTATAAGGTAATTCATCTTGACATTATTTTCCCCCCCTTCTTTCCTCCTTAGCTGTTGTTGCTGTTTAGTATTTACAATTACAGTCCCTTCGAGAAAAAGACTGATCTTACTTGCTTGTATGTGCATCAGCATTTCAGTTCCTTATGCTCCTAGTTTGACATTATAATGGTAAACCTCAAGAGTACCCTTTAACAAGCAACTGACAATCAAAGATGTGGTGTGTCCTGAAAGAATCTTAAATGAACATTTTACTCCTGGTTATATAGTCCATATTATTACTGTTAGTTCTCCATCTTATTTTGCATTGCAGAGAACTGCTAGAATTCGAGGTATCCTGTGATTTAGGGAACTTGTTTCTGTGCATGCAGTTTTCTGTTTTACCCCAGGGATTGTGTCATTCCCATGTGATGTGTAACATCTAGCACACCTAGCATACTTAGTGTACTGAAGAAAAGTTTAGAAGCAATGCTGATTTTAGTAATAGAGATTATCTGATGCTACAAGTAGGATCCTTGTGTGTGTGTTTTTCTGAATTCTTTCTTTGGTAATGAGGAAGGATATAATTTGTTCTTGCTCATATAACTGGTATAGTTTCTATCTTAGTCCATCACAATCTATGCAATGGTGAATTTTAGGATACCTATATTTCCTAAATAGGAAGCACAGAAGTAACTACATTATTAAACAATGTGTTCATTAAACTGTTGTTGTGTATCTTCAAGACATTTCTGATTTACAGAGTTTTCTTGGCAAGATTTGTACAGATGGGGGTGTAAATAAGGATGTAAATTTTTACTGGTCTCATTCTCATTCTGCTTTTCTGTTTTTCAAAAGAGATACTATTTTTGTGTTTGAAATTTTTGTAAATTGCACAAACTACATAACTGATTATGCAAATTGGTCTTTAGGTTGTCAGGCAGACATTAATAACTATTTGTTATTGAAAGGAAAAAAAGTGAAGCAGACATGGCCATATGGTTGAAAATAATGCAAAATTATGGAAATGTTGACTGCCCTCTTGCACTGAAATGAATTTGCCAGTGGAGGATCTGTGGCTGGAAAAGCTGATCTCACCTCAATGTGTGTGGTGTGTGTGACATTACCAAGTTCAGTGCAAGGTTACTGCAGACCAGGAAACTGCAGTGTGAAGCAGAATTTTTTTTTGTCAGTGTAGACAAGCCCTAAGTTCAGGCAGAGTTGAATCACCTGTAATACAGACATTGTATCTCATTTTCCTCATTTTCATGTTAACAATTGAAATGTTCCATGATTTAAAAAAAATATTCAAAAATACATTAATAAATGTACAGCCATACCACCTTGAACCCATTAATAAATTGGAAAAAAGAAGATTATTGGGCTGGAAAATATTCTCAAAATGTTTATTCTCCAAATTTATAATACCACACATACATACACACACATAGAGGTACTGAAGGACTATATCAGGAATATAAGCTGATGGTACTCAGGTTTTGGGTTCATCGGGTATGAATGACTGTTATTTGCAATGTAGAATATTTTGTCTGATAGGAAGGAATTACTGTACTTTTTTTAATGGTCTTTTTGGATTTTCCCCTTCAGCCAATCCAGCTTTAGTGGATGAGAATGACAACTGCATCTACTTTGCGGGTAATTCTCTTGGTCTTCAGCCAAAGAAAATCAAAACTTACTTGGATGAAGAACTTGACAAGTGGGCTAAAACGTGAGTAGTTAGTAGTGATATAAATAACTGAATATGTTTCTTTCAGGACAAGAAAGCAATTGCTTTATGTTGAAGACAAGTCTCCATTCTGTTAAAATGTGGGATTTGATACCATCAGTATTCTGAGGATAGTCATCTTTGCCTTGTCATTGGAGTCACTTGGGCCTGTCAAGATGCTGAATAAATGCCTGGTTTCTGTAATGGGCTGGATGAGGGCCAGTAAAATGAAACTAATTCCTGACAAGGTGGTGGCTTTTTGCATTGGTGGTTCCAGGCCAGGAAGTAAATAAGCAATCTATGCTGGTAGAAGTTGCTCTTTCTGAAAGAGCAGGTATATACAGATTGAGTCCCCCTTATCCAAAATGTTTGGGACCAGCAGTGGATTTCGGAATATTTGCATATATATAATGAGACGTCTTGGAGATAGGACCCAAGCCTAAACATAGGAATTCTTTTATGCTTTGTATACACCTTCTATACATAGCCTGAAGATAAATTTATTACATAATATTTTTAAAAAATAATTTTGTGCATGAAACAAAGGTCCGGTACAGACTTCCACTTTGTGATGTCCTGGTGATGTGCTAGGGTTACCCAGGGATGGAGCGACCGCATGCCCCGCAACCCTAGCACGTGGCCAGGGCATCACCGCTGCGCAGCGCTGTACAGACGGCACACATAGCAATGATGTTGCAGCTGCGCCACGTCCAATGCCCTCACAGTTGCACCGCTCCTTTTTTTCTGCGCAGGGGTACCGCACAATTTGGTTGCTGCGGTACAGTTGCACAGCAATGCAAGGCGGCTCCCGGCCGCCTTTTCTTGGTGCTGTGTACCGCACCAAAGTTTGTGTACACTGAACCATCATAAAGCAAGTGTCACTATTTCAGCCAGACTTATGGACAATTTTGGATTTTGATATTTCAGAGTTTGAAGTACAGATAAGGGGGATACTTTTTTCTATTTGTTAATGTGTTCAAGGTGGTATGGCTGTACATTTCTTAATGTATTTTTGAATAATGTGTACTGCCTCCAAAGAAGTGGGTTTATATCTATGAAAGTTCAAGCAAAAATAATAACTTCAGCTGCATCACCACTGTAGAAATAATACAGTTTGACACAGCTTTAAGTGTTGTAGTGCCATCCTATGCAAACTCGGGATTTGTAGTTTGAAAGGTTTTTAACCTTCTCTGCCAAAGAATGCTGGTGCCTCATAAAACTATAAATTTCAGAATTCTGTAAGATGAAGCCGTGGTGGTTAAAGTGATGTCCTACTTAATTATTTCTACAATGTAGCTGCACCTTTTTCTTGCTGTCTTTCCTGCAAACGTGCTTGTAATATCATGGTTAAACTACTTCAATGTGCTCTATGTGGGGCTGCTTTAAGGAAGATAAGAGAGACTGCAGTACAATAGTTCAATATGCACCAGTTATATTGTTGATAGGAGCACTTTACATGACACAACTTTAAATGAATGGTACTGACTGCCAATATGCCTCTGGTTCAAATTCAAGATGCTAGTGATAACATTTAGACATCTAAAAAGATTGAGATCTCTTCCTATATATACTGCTGAGTAGTATATTCTATTGGTAGGGGCCTTCCTTCTTATCCCTCCAGTGGGAGCAATATACAGTGGGCCCTCAGTATGTGCAGGGGATCTGTTCAGGACCAAAATACTCAATTTTGGATACCAAAATCTGTGGATGCTCAAGTCCCATTGTCCTTAATGGTGGCACAGAGACTGGAATTGAGATCCTCCCTCCCTCCCTCCTTCCCTCCCACCCTCCTTCCCTCCAGATCATCTACCCCAGCTTGGCTTTGAGGGCAGAGTCTGCCACCCAGTCAGCCAAGGCTGAGGCTGAGGCCAAGGCTTGAATATTGGAGCCCGTGTCCCTAGGCCCAGCACCCAGGATAGAGCCTTTGGACTCTGGAGGCAGCCAGGATCAGGACCAGGGCTTAATCTCAGAGCCCAGAGGCTCCATCCTAGGTGCTGGAACTGGGGACAGAGGCTCTGATACTCAAGCATCGGCTCCAGCCATATCCCCAGCTGATTGGGCAGCAGACTCTGCTCCCAAAGCCAAGCCGGGGGAGAAGGAAGGAAGGAAGGAAGGAAGGGGAAGCAGGGAAGGAAGTAGGGAGGGAAGGAGGAGGGGGTGGCAAGGAACTTTTGTCCCCAATGGTGGTGCGGCTGTATGTGTGCCACTATTGGGAACAATGAAGGCTTGCCATCCACAGATGTTCAGATCCACTGATGGCAAGTCTGTGGATAAGGAGGACCCACCGTATTACAGTAGAAAGGTAAACAGAGGCAGCTCTGGTTAGTATGTGCATGGGAGACTGCCAAGGAATACCTGGTACTGTAGCCTACATTGCAGAGGAAAAAAACTGGCAAAACCACCTCTGAGTATTTATTGCCTAAGGAAACCCTGTAGAATTTATGGGAACACCAATTGCTAACAGGCAGCTTATACACAGGAAAACATATACACAGGAAAACAAGAAATGGTTGCAGAAATCTTTACTTGGCTTCTGTTTGCTCAAACAGGGCAAAGGTCACATTTGGCTGAAAGTTAATCATGAACTGTCTTTGTTGAATCTGAATTTTTCAGAGTTATAAGATATATATCTATATAATAATAATAGTAATAAAATTTAAAAATATTTATATTTTCCCGCCTCTTCCAGGTGGATTGAGGCAGGATTACAACCCAGTATAATTATACAATAAAATACAGCAGTGAAATATATAACATTTAACAATTAAAACAATACAATCAAATCAAACTGATGGTGGGATAGAGTATTCTAATCCTGAGCAGAGGAATGAAACAGTGGCCTGTTACAGACTGCCAAAATAAAGCTGCTTCGGGTCTCTATGGAGGTATGCTATTTAAATGATGCATGGGTCCTAAGAGTCCGGAGGTTGCACCAAAGCCACACTCCATTCCCAAGCACTGGAGTGCAGCTTTGGTGCAGCTTCTGGATTCTTAGGATGCATGCATCATTTAAACAGCATACCTCCAAAGAGACCCGAAGCAGCTTTATTTTGGCAGTCTGTAACGGGCCAGTATTTCTTATAGAAGATTGGGTGGGTAGGCTCGCAGGAAGAGATCCGTCTTAACTGCCTTCTTAAAACCCTCCATGGAGGTAATAAGACGGATCTCTTCCAGGAGGCTGTTCCACAATTTAGGAGCCACTGCTGTAAAAGCTCTTTGAGAAGTTGAAACTAGTCTAGTTGAATGTAATTCCAGCAGATTTTCCCCACATATCCTGAGAGTGTGGGGTGGATTATGTAGGGAGAGGCATTCCCGTAAGTAACTCGGGCCCAAGCCATGTAGGGCTTTGGCCTGAGTTACTTACAGGAATGCCTCTCCCTACCTGGCTGTAATGTGTGTGTGTGTGTGTGTGTGTGTGTGTGTGTGTGTGTGTGTTACTCCTGTAATGTGTGTGTGTGTGTGTGTGTGTGTGTGTGTGTGTGTTACTCTGTATGTGTGTTTCACCTTCAAAATATTTAATTCTGAGATCTGATTCAGGATTGCTTTTCAGTTTGGGTATTCTAGTCTCATGTTTCATCCGTATTTTCCTTAAACCAAGGGTAGTAATCATACGGCCTGGTGGTACAGTGGTTAAATATCAGTACTGGAGCCAGTTCGATCACAGGGCTCCAAGGTTGACTCAGCCTTCCATCCTTTTGTAGATTGATAAAATGAATACCCAGTTTGTTGGGGGCAACTGGTTTATAGATTGTAAACTGCTTAGAAAGTGCTGAGTTCACTGATAAGTGGTATACCGGCGGTGGGTGGGTCCAGAGTAACCCTTGGGATCCTCTCCACAAAGGTGTAACATTTTCACCTGAAAAAAAAGTCATTTGTGGGAAACATACATATCATGTTTAAAGGATAAAAGAACCCTTTGCTTCAGGGGCTCCCCACCCAAGAAAATGCCCCAAGAGGAAACCAGAACTGAGGCATCATCACTTTTAGTTATCTAAAATGGCAGCTTCAACTATTCCTGAGGCCACCTGGAGTTCTGTAGGAGCTGAAATTTGAGTAATGTGGGCCTGAAGGCTCCAACGTTTGCCTACCTTTACCTTATGCCCCCAGTTGCATACAATGGACCCTTCGTATACACTGTGGTTAGTTACAGGACTCCCCCCCTTGGATACCAAAATCTATGGATGTTCAATTTCCTTTAAATACAATGTCATAGTAATGTGTAGATAGATATTAGATAGATAGATAGATAGATAGATAGATAGATAGATAGATAGATAACCATAGATAGTTGAATCAATGGATAAAGAATCAGTGGATATGGAGGACTGTACGTTAATATGCAGTGCAAATAACCAGATGACTGGTTTCACCATAGGCCGTTTCACACAGCACATTTGTAGTGTTGTGATTCCACTTTAACTGCCATGGTTCAATCTTATGTAATCCTCAGATTGGCAATATAAGGTGGGGCATTCAGAATTCTTAACCAGAGAGCTCCTCTTGTGATCCATTAAACTACAAGTCCTAAGACTACATTGGCTGAAGCCATGGGAAGTAAAGTGGAATCAAAGAACCATTACTGTATTGTGTGGGAAAGTGAACAAAGAATATTGTTTCAGAGTTTCAAGGTTTGGAGATGCATGCAAAATTCCATATTTTCAAATACAAAATGTCATATTTCAAATTTAAACCTAAAGCTTCAAAATTTTGAAATGGTAAAACTTAACACCAATATTGGTGTGCTTGGAATAATTTTTCCTCTCTTGGTCCTTTTTTACTGCTATGGCTAGCCATTATACACCATTTGCTTGCCCTGTAAGCATTTCTGGGCACTTGTTAAATTATGCATGTTATTTGCTCCTATTTCCCATATTAACAGTCCTCCCATTGCTTACATACTTACGATAAGATGTAAAGACAGCTGAGGTCCAGGAAATAGCTCTACAGCTAAGAAAATAGACTATTTATAAGTTGAATGATCACTATTTCTACTCATAATTAAAGTTTCTCTGTTTGTTCCCATCCATCTACTCCTCTGTCCTGTAACATTTAAAACTGAATTCCTGAAGCAATGGCCTCAGTAGCAACATTTAAATCAATATCAAAACCCTGAGAAAGATGGAAATTGAGACTCAAGAATCTAAATCTAAGGCCTTGTTTGAACTGATGAGGATACTCTAGGAATTGCCTCATGTATTCTGGTCCAACAGTTTCCCTGTTCTTTCCCCATTACCTTTGCTTTTGTTTCTGCACTATGACTGCTGTCTGCATGGGCATCCACTTAGTCAGCCAGCATGTCCACTGCTGTCACAGGTCACTAAACTCTGAAGTCAAAAAGAAGCACCCAGTGATGTTCACATGCTGGGCACCTCATTCTGACTTCAGAATGAACAACCCACAGCAATGGTGGATGCTCTGGGTGGCCCAGTGGGATGTCCATACAGACAGCCACCATGGCAAAGAAACAGAGGGCTCCAGATTTTCTTGGAAGATCCAGAACAACAGTTGGGTTTTTAAAATGGCTTTTTGCCCTACTATTTCTCAATTCTGTTGCAGGATGTGCTGGATATTATCCAGGACTACCCACGTCAAAACCGTGGTTTGGTCTGTGTGTTGTCTGAACCAAAACAGTGGAAAAGTGACTTTTGGCCCATGCAGACAAGGCCTAAGACAGTTGCCAACAATTTATGCAATTGCACAGTGGTTCAAATTGTATTTATTTATTTGTTACATTTAAATCTTTTTTCTTCCTTCAATGAACTCAAGTTGGAGGAACTTCCTGACAATAAGAGCAGTTAGACAGTGGGACACATTCTCTTGGAGTGTGGTGGAGTCTCCCTCCTTGGAGGTCTTTAAACAGAGGCTGAATGGCCATTTGTTGGGTATGCTTTGATTGAGAGTTCCTGCATAGCAGGGGTTGGACTGGATGGCCCTTGTGGTCTCCAACTCTAGGATTCTATGATTCCATGTGCCTCATGATTTTCACCACTCCAGAAAGGCAAATGAAGGAGTTAAGGTGGGACATTTGAACTCTGGTTAGCACTTGTCTCTCTGTTGCTAATTTAGCCCAGCTCTGCAGTTTTACCAGCCATTTCAAAAATTGCAATACTGTCCATTTTTCTAAGATTATCGTATTAGATCAAAGAAATGGCTGACTTCCTTCAAAAAGGTTAAAGTTAAATAGCTCTCTTCTCAATTTAAATGAGGCTTGGAGGAGTAATATTTCATCTCACACAGCTTGCTTTTTTCATTGCTTCATTTCCCCACAAATGTGTTTATGCTGCAGTGCAGGTTGGTATCTCAGATGTCAGTAGAGTGTTGAATCTACTTTGGATTTTAGTCTGAATTTTAGTCTGAATCTGCAAACAGATTCAGGTCTTTGAACTTGGAGTGGATATACTGTCCCACTGACTTCGTCCACCAGCTTCCAATGTCTTGGGTCTAATCTGAACTGCAGAAATAGTGCAGTTTTACATTACTTTAACTTCCATGGCTCAATGCTATGGAATCTTGAGATTTGCAGTTTTGTGAGATACTTAGCCTTCTCTGTCAGAGAGCTCTGGTGCTGCAACAAAATATAAATACCAGGGTTATACTGGATGTAGTTAAAGTGGTGTCAAAGTGCATTATTTCTGCAGAGTAGACCAGGTCCTGGTGGTAAATGAAGGAATTTTAGAGGGAAGACAGATTTCCATAGCCATTATATGAACAAGGCTCACTGTATTCTAAGGTGTTTGTTTTCAGCAAAAACAATGTGTGTTGAAACCACTGACCCACCGCTTGGTATAACCCTATGAATGTTTGCTGCTATTGTCTCCCAGCACAATCTGCTAAGTTGTAATAGCCTGAAATGTGTATATAAAAGTAAGTAGGGGTGTTGTAAATTACTGACTTAATTTCAATCAAACTGTCATTGGAGTTTAATACATTTGAACAGCTCTCAGTGTTCTTGTAAACTTCTCAGAGCTTGGCTTTCAGGATTTATTGTGAACAACATTAACAGACTTCTCTCATAAGTCACTTTCTCCTAGGTGCAGCACTCCCAGTCTGCAATATGGGGATAGTGAACTGAATTTTGCAATCAAGATAGATAGATAGATAGATTCTCACCACTCCAGTAGATAGATAGATAGACAGTATGACATAAAAGCTTGGAAAGAAAGGGAGAGGGCATTATTGAATGGATATTTTGGTGTCTAGTTCCAGCTACACTAACATCTTGGATTTCTACATTTACAGTGGGCCCTTTGTAAATGCAGGGGATCCGTTCTAGACATCCCCATGGATTGCAAAAAAGTGGGACCTCAAGTCCCGTTCATTTCAATGGCCATGTGTTCCTGTGCGCACAAGAGTTTCCCGCTTCCCTACTGACAAGCTTGTTGCTCTCCAGGCCTTGATTTCTAAGCCCATAAGGCCACTTTGAGACAGATCCAATTCCTCTTGAACACCTTAACTTTGCTTGCCATGTGGTTTCACCTGCCAGGGCTTTCTGCACTAGGCTGTCTAGGGTTACAGTTGACTTGCAATTGTCTCATCACCATGTCCATTTCTCAAAAGGGATCAAAGAGGACCTTTGCATCTGGGAAGGATTTCTCAGGGATTTCAATGGTTCCTCCATTTGGCAGTGGCTGTGAAAGCTGGGTGATCGGCTGCAGGTCCATTCCAATGTGGCAGGAAGCCTTGGTTTTGGGCTATATTTTCAGGGTCACTGGTGTGCTCAACGTTAGTCTCCCAGCTAGGCTCAAGGCAATGTTTTATGTGATCGTACATTCCTCGAGCTGTTCCCTATTGTTGCTACAGTTCACATTTGGCATGATGCTTTTGCCAACAAAAAAGTGTGTTTCTGGTGTGACAATCAAGCGGTTGTAAATGTTGTTAACAGCCAGTCTTCTACATCCAAGAGAGTTATCTCTTTAGTGTGTTGCTTTGTTCTTTGCTGCCTGTGTACAAAGTTTCTTTCTCAGCACTTTTGTGCCTGGCCTCCAAAATAATATTACAGATGCTCTCTCTCGTTTTCAGGAAGCCAGGAGCCTTCGCAGGCTATGTTCGCCCACACATGGACTCTTGTTATGGGCATTGATTGTGTTGGGGAAGGGTTTGCAGAAGGCATTCCTGCTTGGAATGGCCTTCTTTGGTGGCAGCACAGGTCCTGGATCTGGTGGGCGTGGTTTCCAGGGCTCTGTAGCACTGAATCAGGGGTCCATTGGACCCAGGAGCACCAAGGGCAGGTGGTGTGGCCATTGCGGGGCCCACATCGAGTGAACATCTCCCAGTGACTAGGGACTTATTGGAATATGTGACTGACCGGTTGTATGTATGTGAGAGGGCATTTCCGTTATCCCTACGTCATCCTCTCCGAGAGCCTTTAGGACTGAAGGGTATATAAATATCGTAAATAAATAAAAAATAAATAAATCCTGATGTTTGGTTGTGACCAAGCAACCTTACATCAATGAACTGGGGTGTCGATTGATGTTTCCAGATCCAGACCTTATGCTTTGGGCCAACCCTACCCTTTGTTAATAAAGTTGTGGCCTTTTCCTCCAATTCTGTGTTGTCTTATTGGGCGGCTTCATTCCCACAGCAACTGTATTACACACGTTATGTTACATAACATGCAACAATATGTTACATGCATGTTATGCATGTGTAACTAAATAATGCATCATAGCCTGATCCCACACCTCCACCCCACCTTAACAGGCCTGCTCAGCTACTGATGGTATTATACGGAACATGATATTTCTGTTTCTAATCCCCTTCCACCCCTTTCCTCAAGGAACTGGGACTGAAATCTTGCTTCTGATTGTCAAAGCATTGCTCATTGTTGAGAAGGCTTAGGAACATCCTTCTCACACCCCCACTTGGCAGCTGAACAGGCCTCCTTTGCACAATCTGGCTTCTGGCTATTAAGCAAGGTTGGGGGGCATTTATGTAGTCTTACAGTAAGACTATATGGTCTAGAGGGATGTGATGGCTTAGTGGTTAAGATGCCAATTAGGACAACTATAAGGTCAGAATATTGGGAGTTCGAGGCCCAAGTGCCGCATGATGGGGTGAACCCCTGTCATTAGTCCCACCTGCCAATCCAGCAGTTTGAAAGCATGCAAATGCAAATAAATAAATAGGTACCACTTTGGCGGGAAGTTAAACTGTGTTCAGTGCAGTCATGCCAGCCACATGACCACTGGAGTCACCTGTGCATAACATTGGCTCTTTGGCTTAGTAACGGAGATGAGCACTGCCCGCTACTGTTGGTTACAACCAGACATTCGTGTCAAGGGAAAACCTTTACCTTATATATATAGGCCCTGTATAGACAGGCCATTAAGCACATACTGAGTATGTGCTAGGGTTGCCCAGGAGCATCCTTTTTAGATGTAGGACAGGTCATGGAATGTAGGACAGGTCATGGAAAAGGAGGATGTCTGGTCACCCCATTGTTGGTGAGGTTTTTTTAAAGCTATGTCAATGACAACACTAAAATAACAGAATGGAATTAGAATGGATGACAACGATAACAACAACATCGATGATGATGATGATGAATTCCAACATCCATGTATCAGACTGAACCAAATAGATGAGATTAGATCGTGCAAACTTTTAATTCACTTCAAAATGACCACTTGCCAAATTTAGGCCAAAGAAACTTATTGAGAAAAATATCAGAAGCACACAGATAGTGCTCTGTTATTTCTAAGAACCTAAAGAAAAGTAAATGTCAAAATAAGGCCAGACTAAAATAGAATAGTCACAAAAGAGCAGTTTATATTTAGAAGAGTCAGCACACAAAATGCAGTACAAATGCAAGATGTGGAAGGTTAAAGGCTTATGAGAAATGTGTCAGGAACCTTTTGCTTCTAGTTGAATAATGTGTCAGTCAGAAGTGGATGAAGACAGTTACCATTTATGGCTCCTTACTGGCTTATATCTGGGATTCGTGAGCAAGGTTTCATGGCATTAAGACAAAGAAAAACCATGTTATATTGCCTGTAAGCAACAGAAGGAAATGATTGCTATGCAGGTCTTTTAAAATATCTTTTAGAAATGCAGTGACCATAGCACTTTACTGATCTATTTGATATAACAGTTATCTTCATTTCTTTTATTTAATAATAGATGGGGCTACTGTCAGAATAACAAAAAAACTATATTTTGATTAAAAGAGGCAACAATATTTGTTTAATGTATAACCCACTTCATCATCAACTGTAGGCTGAAACTATATTTAAACTATTACCTCACATTTACCCTCCCCCCCCATTCAGTTTTTAAAATGGTATTTTCATCTGATATAGAAGCAATGATGAAAAATCTGGGATAAACCTTATTGAAAAATCTGTTAAATTATGGTACTATTTATTTATTTGATTTATATCTTGCTTTTCTCTCAAAACCTATTTTTCTTTGTTCCACTTACTCCAAGTCCATCCATCCTTTTTCCTTTCTGAAACTGGTTAATGAACCTCACAAACTGGATGCATTTGAAAATGGGAGTAAATAGTAAACAAGAACTGGATTTGATGGATGTTGCATAAAAGTGGAAGAGGAAAGAATACACACACACACACACACACACACAGTATATTAATGGTTGAAAAACAGGTTTCTCGAACCTTGACTAGCAGAATCCTATATAGACATCTTTGCAGTTTGAGATTTTATAGGGAAAATGTACATGGTTTTATTTATACAGAAAATAGAATTTTCTGCCATTTTCAGGTTTTTTTTCCTGTGCAGAAATGTTATTCTATGAACAGAAATGTTATTCTGTGTAAGGAGCTTACTTTCTGCAAAAAATCCTCTTTTCTATGCAAAAACAACGAATCATGAACATCTCCCCCCTCCCACAGTTTAAGTACCAATTTGTGAAGAGTCTTTGATAACTGCATACTTTCTATAATGTTATCATCGTGATTTGATTAAATATCACTTCATGAGATGGAAATACTTCTATTTATGTAGTTGGTAATTGCCTATGCCCTACTATCTTTTCTTTAAAAAGGCATGTTCCTTTAAACCCTCCACTTTTTCTTTCATTGCCCCGTCCCACTGCTTCAAATTCACTCTATGCAAGTTTACTTAAAAGAAATTAAAATGTAGAATCTTCTTTTCTCAGAATTGTGAAAAAAGGAGAGGTTATCTGTTTGTGAATCTAATGAAGGATAGAAAAATGTAATACAGTGGGCCCTCCACATTTACTGGAGTCAGGAATGCAGGAGCCCTGTGAAAGTGGGAAAACTACAAAACAAAACACTTTTTTTTCACCTAAGAAGCACCTCTATATGAATCTCTAGGTCCATCAGAGCAACTCTAGTGCCAACATCCATTGGGAGTTGATCTCAGAATTGTGCTAAGATTGCCAAAAGATGTGTTCTCTTTAGGAATCTCTAGATCCTCCAAAGTGATCTGGTGGGAGTTGGACAAAGTGTCATGCTGGAGGACCAGGAGATTCCTAGAGAGAACATATTAATAAAATCTGCAAATAATCAAATCCCCAATAGTCAAAGACACAAATGTGGATAGCTGTACTTGTTTGGGAGTCACAGTCTAAAGTGTACTAGGATGAAGATATGTAATATATATCTTCCATTGCATTACCAATAGTATAGAATGAAGATAATATATCTATGAACAAAACTATGCAATGTAAGTCTTTTATGGCATTCCTAGCTAAGTTTTGCCACTGAACTGACAGAGACCCCTGTCAGCTGTTTCTCTCCTTTCTGCTTCTTCCTTGACATAATTGCAGTTGCCACATTTTCCTCCAAACTGGAGAAAGCTTACACAATAGCCTGAAGCCTATTGCCTGAGGCAGAAATGACACAGATTTTCCCCCCGCATGTCCCTAATTAGCTTGCCCCACCTGGAAGATGAAAAGGTTGTAAGAGTAGCAAATGAGAGAGTGGGTGGATGGCCTGACATTGGCAATGGACCTTTACACTTGTTTGACAACCTTTTTTTGAAGAAGTGAAGGGCATGGAGCAATGGCCACATTATGCACCTTATCTTTATACTATATCTTCTGATAATAGAAGCTATTTGTCAGGAAATTATTCTGTACAAGACTCCTCCAAAGAGAATAAGAAAAAGCATCATGGTCAGTTGGTCTCCCAAGTATTTTAAATAGTGGCATCTCATTGGACATTCTGTTTGTTCTGAAGATTTAGACTATAAATAATTTGCAACATATTTTACTCCAAATATGTTGCAGAATAAGATTACCATATTTCAAGTACAGTGAATGCTTTTGGTCTTAAATCATCATTCTTCAACATCAGATTTGATCCATCTGGTTCCCTGAGAAGGTTCTTTGCCTGCTTAATAAAGCAAGATAAAGTCTTAAAAGTGCCTTAAACACTATTTAAGTCATTTCCAATTTATAGTGGCCCTAAGGCAACCCTATCATGGGCTTTTATTGGTGTCTTACGCCATAGAAAGAGAATGACTAACATACATACCTCTCCCCCCAAAAAAAATTGACAAAAAGTGATGGCATTAAAGTGCAGACTTTAAAGGAGCTATTCCCAAAAGAGATTCAGCACCCTGAATACTGCATTTAAAGTTCAGTGGGATTCAGTGCCTACTGACACATAAGCTGGTTGCATCCTCTAGAAAAAGGTATGGCAGCAACAACTTAGTCTGTTAACTTGGAGAAAGTGTGGGACAAAAAGACAACTCTGTTAGAGAAAGATGCTCTTTGATGTGCAAAGAAAGAAAGAAAGAAAGAAAGCTGGAAGTGCTTATATTGGTAGAAGTGGGAACATTGTCTTCCCCCAGCCTTTAGTGACCTGGAGAATCAGGAAATCTTTCAGAATAGATTTTGTGGTGATGGAGGTGTTGATCTGCACAGAGGGGAATAGGAGAAATAGGTAAAGTGCGGCTGATGTTGTCTGGTGCTCAAGTTTTTTTTTATCAGGATGGGGCTTTTTTTACAGGAAGAATGGAAGAAATTCTACATGTAATATTGAAGGAAAGGCAAAGTAGGTATGATAAGAACAGCATGCATATGGGGGGGGCTAATTTTAAAAATGTATTTACATGCTTGTATTAAAATTAAAAGTAATAAATACAATTTATAGAAAATCTGAAATACTCCAGAATCTAAAACTTTTTTCATGAGTAGCTGAGTTAGTGACACCTTTGCCTATTTCCCCCAAAATGAAGAAGAGAAAGTTGAAAAGAACAGTAGAATATTCCTTTTGAATGAAGGGATTTCTTTCTGTAAATTTATTAGTTGCTTGGCATGTTCAGTGAATATCTCTTAATCAATGGAATTTATTTCCAATGCTTAAATGACTGTTTGGGACAAGGCACTCAGGGAGTATCTAAATGGTCCAAATAAAGTGGCCTCACCTAGTTTACACAGAGATCTGTCCAAACAATGTATGGGACAATTGGGGCCAAAGCCCTTTTCATCACTTCAGAGCTTTAATCCAAAGAAAAACATGGGGATTTATCATGAGTTTGAGTGGAAAATCCAGATATTCATACATGTGCATGTGGACCATGTTCTATAGTGATGCTAGTGTTGGGACTAAGAGGAGAGGTTCAGAAATACATACATTCACACACAGGTGTTGAGGGGGGAAAATCTGGAATGGCCACTGTCATTGTTCTAAGCAGTTTTTATTGTACCGGATGAATTTGAAAGGAACAACTATGTGGACAGTTCCCCCAAACTCATCTCAGTGTATATAAACAAGCCTGGGGTCACTGTGGTTTGTGATAACCTGAAGGTAAGCTGAATTCTCCTGTCAGTGTAGATAACGTCATTAGTTTACCTAAGCACCTCTTCTTTTTAGGAATATGAAATATTAAATTCTTGTAAGCAGTCTTTTAAATGACAAACCAAATTTCATTAGATATAGGGATATGCTCTGAATGTTTCAGTAACCGCATGCTTTTAGTCTTGTGGTTTCTCCAAAATTTCCCTATATTCCAAAGCATACTGTGGACAAGTGGTGGTGGTGGTGTGTGTATATATTCATAGCCTGACTGAAGAGGTTAATTTTTAAGATACTATTAAAGGAACTGGTCTTCTTATTAAATTTCTTTGCTATGTGGCCCATACAGGTCAATTTATTGATGTATTAGCATTTTATTACTGAGTTTTTCCTGTGTCATGATAAGATCACAACATTCACAACATGTATGGCAGTTTGTTCAGAATGTTATCAACATCATTTCTCTTCTTTGTTTCTTCACAGCTTCTAGCCTTTAATGGTTTCCCAACTGGTCCAGCTGTTTTGTTGTTGCTCTTATTCTTGTTTTTATTCCTGACATTACTTCTACACTTATCCATTTTGGCCATATGTAGTTTGGCATTTCAGATGTCAAGTGTATTTCACAGTGATCGAAAACTAAGATATAACAATAGTTTCTAACTTCTGATCATCCTAGTAACTGCTTAATCATATGCAGAAGCACTTTTTGGTCTAAAGATGAACACAATTGAATGATACAGGTTATGAAATTAGATGATCTGAGGGTTTTTTAAATATATTTTTAGCATTATATCCTAACACTGAACTTTGTGGCACACAGAGAGTAAATCCCATTGAACAAAGTGGTATTTATTTCTGAGTAAATATACCCAAATTCCAATTTAATCTTCCTATGTTTTAAAGCAGGAGTGGAAATCATGTTGTCCTCCAGATATTCTTGGAGTAGGACTTATTCCTCATTGCTGGCTGTGCTGGTTATTGCGACTTCCTATACAACAACATTTGGAGGGCCTAGGACAGTGATGGCGAACCTTTTAGAGACTGAATGCTCAAACTCAAAGGTGTTCCTGAACCGTGTGTTACCCGGTGCTGGGAAGTGAGATATCTGGAAGGCAGGACCTCTGCCTTCTAGGGATGGTACTTTCATCTTCTGGGGGCAGGATTTCCCCAGAGACAGTTGAAGGCCCTGGAGGATGGGGGGAAGAGAAGGAATAGGTGTGCCCTTCTGGACCTTCAGCTGCCTCTCCAGAGAAAGCTGAAGACTCAGGATGGCCGGGAAGAGGAGGAATAGATGCTTGCCTGTTCCTCCTCCTCCTCCGCAACCTTCTGGGCCTTCAGCTGCCTCTCTGGGGAAGGTCGAAGGCCCAGGGTAGCCAGGAAGAAGAAGAACAGGTGCATGCCTATTCCTCCTTTTCCTGACCCTCCGTGTGCCCTCAAAAATGGCTTTGTTTGCCATCATTGGCACGCATGCCATAGGTTCACCACCACAGGCCCAGGATTACAAGATGAATAAGTCATAGTGCTCCTATTCCCTTAATGCTTGTGTAGAAAAGAAGATTTCAGCAAGTGTTGCTTGCATGACAAGCAATTCCCACTGAAATTCCCACTTCTGTGCAATAGTAGTATACTACTACTATGGCTGTTACTACTACTACCACTACTATTACTACTACTGCTAAATTTTATTTCCTTCCTGCCTCTCCTCAAAGCTCGAGGTAGGGTACAGCATGTTAAAATACAAAGCACAATTAAAAACACATAAACCCACAGTTAACATGCAACACTATATAATCATTAAAACTGCACTCATAATATCCTGAGTATGAAGAAATAACTAACATTTTTAGCTGCATTAACAATTTCACCTGTTTTGATCTTTTCCCACCTGTTCATACCCTGACTGGCCCAGCCAGATCAGGGAAAATGAAGAAATAAGTGTATCTGCTGGAAGTCAGTCACTTTCCGTTTGTTTTTGCTCACTCCTAGTTCTAGTCTTATTTGCTCATTGAATATTGCAGGTTTTTTTTAACCTTTTAGCATATGCTAAGTCTTTGACTTGATTTTGTGCATTTATAATACAGACCACACTGGACAATGATTGATAGGTTGTTTCTTTGCTGCAATCTGTTATAATACCACTGGTTCATTTACCTCCACAGTCACTGTTCTGTTGTTGTTAAACATATTGCCAAAGATACATTTTCCTCTGTTCTCTCTTTTAGAGGTGTCCATGGTCATTTCAATGGAAAACGTCCTTGGGCTTTAGGAGATGAGTGCATCGTGGAACTAATGGCTGATATTGTGGGTAAGGAAATAAAATTTCTGAAACATCTCTTTTTCCTCTCAAAATGTTTTTCCTGTGCTTTTTGAAACCTAAAATGTAACTTCAGATCATAGAACTTTTAATCCAAAATATTCCTACTATTTTTTCTTCTACTCTGATTGCTTCTCAGTAAGCATGAGATGGAATGTATTTTAAAACTCTGAAGTAAGAAGATTTAATACTGACAGTAATATATGACTAAATATATATCTCAAAACTAATTGCAGCATTGAGCTCTGGGATTACCATAAAGTTCTTAGTCTAACACATGAAGCCAAACTAAACTTGGCACCTTTACAAGTGTCTTTTAATGTCAATCAGTGAGCCGTCCTTTTGATTTCAGAGCAATGAGTGCTTGTTATAATTTTTGTAACTGTTGTGGACAGAGCCAAATGTTTACAAAGAACTGATAGTACAGAGTCTGATTAAAGTGAGGGCTGTTATTACCTGTCAAATTGTCTTCAGAGTATGGAGGAAGAGAAGAGGACATAGACTGTGTGAACAATTGTGCCACTCCTCATTTTCATGTGAAATATTCAATACATGATAGCTGTACTACAATGGGACTATAGACTGAATATCCCTTCTCAGCATTACTGAAATCTGCAATATTCTAAATACCCAAACTTTTTTCATGGGTGGCTGAGATGGTGACACTTATGCTTTCTAATGGCTTAGTGTACAAAAACTTTGCTTTGCGCACAAAATTATTGAAAATATTGGTGTATAAAATTTCTTTCAGGCTATGTGTATAAGGTGTGTAAGAAACATAAATGAATTTCATGTTTAGACTTGGGTCTCATCTCCAAGATATTCCATTATCTACATATATGCAAATACGAGTATTCCAAAGTCCCCCAAAATTCAAAATCAAGAACACCTCTGGTTCCAAGCATTTTGGATAAGAGAGATTCAACCTGTATATATTGTCAGGTGTAAATCATTGTAATATGAAAATGCAATAACCACAATAGAAGTATAGGTACATTTCAGTTAATGAAGTAGATATGCTCCTGGGCATTACTTCTTTAACAGAAGATTTGGAAGGAGAGGAAGTAGTAATCTGGAAAGAATGGGAACAGGTTGCTACACAACAAAGGAAGAGGAATAGTTTGATATGTTTCAGCAGACCTGGCCTAGTTGTTTCTTTTCACACATGCATACTGTTAGTTTTGATATTTTTTAAAAAAAAAATGTCAGGTAAGCCTTGAAAGAGTAAACAAAAACATTTTGAATCTTCAAGAGACCACTTGAAGGCTTCTTCCAAAGTGCATCCAGGCATGACTTTTACTTTCATCAGTCTCCCTTCTCCTTATGATTTCCCTTTTGGTGACCCAACCTATAAATCTATGTTTTTTTTAAACATGATGTGGGTAGCCGATGAGGCAGGCTTATCTGCTGCCCCTTTTTCTCACTGTTTGTGTATGCTCATTAAGAGATTCTGGAAACAGATGCTATTTATAGTAGGAAAGGCAAAAGCAGAATCCTGCTTTTTTATTTCATTGTTTATTGCAGACATGCAGCTGCAACCCAACACTGAAAACCAGTTTTTTGAACCCTCCTTCACTATCTTCCCAATGCTATGCTGCTTAAAAATTCCAGATAGATAGAGGACAAGGAAGAAAAAGCAAGGGGCTGGGATGGGCAGAGAAAGGCTTTGTAAAAAGGAATTTTGCAGTCAAAGGCTTTTTAAACTGGGTTTTGCTATACTGACTTGGAGAAAGCATGCAGAACAACTGAAAAGTGTGTGTGTGTGGTGTTTTTTAAACAGTTTGTGTAGAGTGTGTATCTACATCTCAAATGTATGCTTTTGGCTTCTCTTTTTTGTCAACATAATTATTTGTAGTGTACATTCAGGTCCACGTCTAGCCAAATGGTGAACTTGTCTCAAGGTTTATCCCACTTAAGTAGCTCAACACTGCTAAAATGTTGCATAGATTGAAGTAATGTTTTTAAAAAGCTTCAAAACCTATCTATTCCTTATCCTTGGTATTTGTCAGATGAAAATATGTGACCATTTAGAGAAGTGTATAATGCGGCTTTTCTGTTGTTGCTTTGATTCATCGCTGCCACATTAGACTATAAGCAGTACCATGATAATTAGGAATGTGTAACTTTGTCTGGTTGGCAGGAAAGCTTATTTTTCTGATGCTAAGTGAAAATTCATGGGATTACTGCATTGTTTTAGAAGATTATCTACAACAGGGAGAAAAATGTGGTAGTTCTGGTGCCGCAACAAACTACAAATCCTAAGATTCCATAGGAAGGAGCCATGGCAATTAAAGCAGTGTCAAACTGCATTAATTCTGCAGTATAGTAGCAACTTTCATCATTTTGAAGCATTTCCTTTTTCTTGCTCTAGGCTTAGTGATAATCTGGCACTTTCTCTTACACTCAGTTAAAATTTATGATCTCTGAATATCTCCAGTCACTGCATTACTGCCTCTGACTACTGTGTGATGTTGTTGATACTTGCCTGTACCTGTCTGTGTGGTTGTTTTAATATATGCTGGTGGAAACTACCTGGCCTTTAGTAGATGTTTTCAAGTATCAGGCATCCCCATCTTTTCTTGGACTGCTTCCTGAACACTTTATCTACGGCCAGGGTAGGCAACATGGACTTCAAGATATCGCTGGATGCCACCTTTCATCAACCCTAGTGTGTGTAGCCAGTGGTGAAAGATGCTGGAGGGCCAAAATTGCCCACCTTTGACTGAGAGTAAGGACCATCCAGCTTTTATGGCAGCACATCCCCTGTTTCAGGAGTGCTGTTCTCATCCTTAGAAAGTCTATTGTTTCCACAATCCACTTTCAAAGCAAATGGCCTCCAGAAAATAGCAGTACTAACCAAAAAAAGAAGGGAAGGCAGGAAGAGCGGAATAGCAACAAACAAAGCAATTACTGGCTGTGAATGTAACATGAGAAAATTTAATGTAAAATCTGCTAGACAGCCAATAAATCTGCTTTACACTTTGCTTGTTGCCTTGGTCAGAAAAAAAAATCTAGCTATTTTTAGATCTGGGACCTAGATATGTGGCTAAACAGAACACCATTTCTCGAGCAAAGAAGAGGAGTAAATAAAATTTGTTAAGCTTTTATTTCACTTCATCTCCTTTTCTTACCTTAAACATATTTCATCAGAGCTTTTCGATTTTAAAGATACAAACAGGAGTTATAATTAATAGGGACACAATTATCTCTCTCTCTCTCTCTCTCTCTCTCACACACACACACACACACACACATGTACAAACACACAATTTTAATTTAGTGCTGCTCTCCACTAATTATCCTTTGCAAAAATTTTACATATTCAACATTGGGCTTCTGTATGCAGAAGGCTATTTGTATTCACTGGACTGGGGTGTCATGTTTTGATCTCTCTATAAAAGAAACGATGAATAAAGATCCTCACATCGCTAATCTGTTTTCCTGCACTTTGGGCAGTATTTCATAGCTGTCTTGCACACCAGAGGCTATTAACTCTGCTGTTATAATGCTATCATGACCTTTCTCCCCACCTGTACAGCTAATTTTCTCCCCCCTCAATGACTGTACCACTGAGTTGCAAAGTGTGACTTGGCAGCGGGCTTCTAAGTCTTAGCAGGATTTTATTTTGGTAAAATTCACTTTATTGATTTTGCAGCATGTTAATGAGCTCTCTCTTTTTCATAACGGGAACAAATTACCTTTTGAAGAATTCTAAATTGTGGTCCCATTATGACGACAATCTCAACAGGGTAATGACTACATCTTTTGCCTTCAGGTAAAAAGGGAAAATGCAAAGAGGACAAATACAAGATAAAACACTATTAAAATACTCTCTGTTCTGTATAGTATTAAAGATGAATATGCATTCTCTCCAATGATATGCAGGGGGGAAAGGCATTCTGTTCCTTTGGCAGGCTTAACGTGAGAAAATAAATAAAAAATTTAGGTTGTTTTGTTTTTAATGCTTAACATTTTATAGAGGAGCTGGAACTGCCAGAGCTGGTTCTGCAAAACAAAAAGTGAGTGTTGTCTTCAGGGATTTATTCAGGAATAGAATAAAGGCAGTAAATGGCTTTTCTTTTGGCCATTTAAAGGTTTATGGCTCTGTAACACCTTGTTTATTAAACAAGAGCACATTTCCTTGTTAAATGAAAGCTTCAATAGTAAATACATTGCAAAATGCAAAGTCAAGGTCACCAGAGACACAGACTCTCTCCAGACTCCCATCACCACCCAGTTTCTAGACTGAACAATGTGGAAACAGATCCCCTCTTCAACTCCACTTCATTAATATACTACAGTTTTGATAGTATCACTTTATGATGAAATAGGATTAACTCTGATGTTCATCTTGTTCCACTTTGTTCAGTCCTCTACTGAGGAGGGAATAAATACCAAACTGATCTGCAGTGACTGAACAATAAGGGCTATTTGAGGTAGCCAAATTTAGAGATTATTTTTAATAATCAAATTGTTTTTAGCTTATCCCACCATTTTCCACTTTATTTTGTTGCCCACACACATATCCTGGAAAGGGCTTGGTTCCTGTTGCAGTCACAATCTGTCTAGCACAATCACAGTCTTCCCCAAAGGCATAGGGAGAGTAGTGGTAGAAGCATCATATATCCTGCTTTTTTTCCATCACAAAGAAGATTTATCAGGTAGGACATAATGTGGGTTTATGCTGTCCAAGATTTGAACAACTGAGTAATGAGACCAGGGGAGCAAACTTCATTTTGTCTACTGGATCCTTGTCTTTGAATATTGTAATAGATTAATTGGATCAGAGAAGCGTCATTTCCAAAAGGCAGTGCAGGCTGTAAAGGATAATGATTTTCCTAGAGCACAGATAAGGTTTGTTTTGTGGCACCAAAATCCAATAAGGTAAAGCTTTTAATAAATATATCATTTACAAGAGACCAAGACTCACATGACAAATGTGGTGTCATATTCAATATAGGATACTGGCATGCATCTAAAGGTGAAGCTTAGATTTTTGTTCTGTGCCTGGAGCTGTAAATAACAGAAAAGTAGTTCTATTTATACTCTGGATCAGTGTATGGAATGGTCAGGATCTAGACCTTCTGTTTAACTAACTCACCCATTCTTGGTTCATGAAATTGTCAGGAGTCATCAGCTTCATAGGCTGAACTCTACAGGCTTTCATGGTCTCTGATGGAATGGGAGTAGACTGATAACTGTTGTCACCATACATAACTTCCCATACACATTTGCAAAACTAGTTCTCTAGGCGATAAATCCTTTCACCATGACTAGGGAATATTTACCTCAAAAACGTACTACGGGAACTTGTTGCTTCTGCAATCTTGGCTCTGGTATTTTGGTGAAAATGTTGTTGTCTGTCCAGGAAAGTTAGCTCAGAGACTAGCATGTTAACTAAAATGCACAAGTGAAAAAGAAGACTGGATAACATATTGCCCACATAAGGTACTTGGGAAGCAGAAAAGGCAAGAACACCACTTTCCCAGAAAGGAGTTTTATTGACAAAATATAACAAAATGGCAAGTTACTGTTGCAAGCTGTCCAAAAGACAAGAGGGAGAGAGACAGGGAGGGTGAGAAGTGATGCTTCCAAGCCGTTTGTATGTTGGTTATTTCAGCTTTTGTGGAAGACAAAGGAGGGGGAATTGGAGCGAGAGCTGAAAAGCTGATAATTGAAAAAGTTGTACCTTTCTTTCCTCATGTTCTTTCCAAAGCACAGTGAGGGAGAGCAAAGATCCTCATGTCTTAAAACAAAACAAAAGAGAGGTGAACAAAAGAGACTTTCTGCAGCCTGGACAAACCCACTAGAATGGGATTGCAGAAAGAAAGGGCCCAAGGCTGGGTCCAGAGTTAGTCAGGCTACATTTCTCAAAGATTTCTGCTGGAATTGTCTACTATTCAGAGCTTCTGAGATAAAAATGGGTTCCCAATGTTCAGTCTGTGAACACTCTTTTTTCCATTTCAGTGCATATTTACAGCAAGAACTTTCACTTTTTATATACTTGGTAGTTAGATCCTTGAGATCCTTTTCCCAAAACATAGACTTGTAATGGATTTGCAGAGGATACACAAAATACTGGCACGGTTGTGCTGTCTGCCTAAATACAGGTACTTGCTCTGAAGATAGTAGAATAGAAAAGGCCATAAACAGAACCAAGAAGTCATGTCATTCAAGACGGAAGGTCAAAATGATCTGCAGATGAAAGGAATATGACAAAGCTTTCAACAAGGTGAAGATTGGAGAAACATTATCATAGTGATTTAAAATAAAGGTAATTTTAGACTGCATGCAACAGACTGCAGGAAAGTAGGCCAGCAGGCTATGCCAATATGGAGGGGGTGAGGATTTTTTATAATGGCAGAGAAGAGAAAAAGCAGGTTCCAGAGGGGATGCAATGCAGAAGAAGCAATAGGACTTTAAGCAAGTTGACACAAGCAGCAGGTGATGTGGCAAAACTGCCTTTACATTCTGCCACATCAAACTACAGGTGAGAGATTGCATGACTGAAACGTGTGTGTGTGTGTGTGTGTGTGTGTGTGTGTGTGTGTGTGTGTGTAAGCACATAGAGAACCAGATGCTATGGATAATAATTCAATTCTACCTTTCTCCACAAAATGACATTTTACCATCCATTTTCCCATGCAAAAGCATTCAGCTGTGAAAAATAGATTTTTCTGGATGTTGCACAGAGATTTCAGTGACAACCCAAGGTGGAAGGAAAAAACATCAGTAAATTGAAAACTTGGCTTGGACATTAGTCCCGTCCTGATAAGAATGGGGGCATAAAGAAATATACCCCAAATATATAGCTGAGGTGGATGAAACTATTGAATTTGAAGTTGTTTAATAACTGTGCAAGGTGGTCAAGGGTTTTTAATCCTTAATTTTATTTTTTTTAAATAATTTTATTTTATAAAGTGGTCTCACGCTGCTTGCAATTGCATTCATGTTACTGTCACTCAACATCAGCACTTCCTAGTGAGAAAGGAAGTTATGGGAGACCCTTATGTCAGGGATAGCCATTCCAGGAAGTGTGCTACTCAGGAAAAACACTTGAATGGTGTGTGTGTGTGTTCAATTAAAGCGAGACATTAAACAAGGAAAGAGTACATGCTGGCCAGGATTTTTGCCCATTAATTTTTTCCATGATCGCATATTTTCCCAGCTTCTCCCCCTCTCAATGACTAGAAAAAGAGCCACTAAGGATTAGCAAAAACTTGAAAAAAATGAAGTTTTCCACACAGTAAGCACATCACCCTTCCCTGTGTGTTTGATTGCAATCCATTCCAACTTTGTCCATATTAGTAGCCTTTAAAATTACTAGCACTCAAAGTTCAGGATCAAGGATTTGAGGGCATCTCCTAGCTGTTCTGAAACAAAGTACTGCATTCTGTAAGGAGCCCTGGTGGCGCAGTGGTTAAATGCCTGTACTGCAGCCACTCACTCAAAAACCATAAGGTTGAGGGTTCAATACAGTGGTACCCCGGGTTACGAAATTAATTCATTCCGCCGCCGCTTTCGTAACCCGAAATACTTCGCAAGCCGAAAAACCCATAGGCGCTAATGGGGAAAAGCCGCGATTTCGTGTGAAATAGCGCCGAAAAGCACCAAAAAAATTTTCGTAACCCGAAAAAACCTTCTTTGTAACCCGGAACAGTTTTTTTAAATGATTTTTTTCGTAACCCGGAAATTTCTTTTTTTATTTTTTTTTTTTGTAAGGCGGCGCATTCGTATCCCGGGGTACCCAGCAAAAGAGCTCAAGCTTGACTCATGCTTGCATCCTTCCAAGGTTGCTAAAATGAGTACCCAGATTGTTGGGGGCAATTAGCTTACACTTTGTTAACTGCTTAGGGACTGCTTAAGTGCACTGATAAGCAGTATAGAAATGTACTTGCTATTGCTATTGACTGGCAAAATAGTCTTCACCAAAGCCTTTTCCATTACCTACCTCATCCTTCTTTGGTGTCACGGTTTATACCAGAAAGGCATGGTTACCCATTTCTACTTCATGGGTTCCACATCTCTTTCTTCAGAGTAGTGTAGTTACTGTGGAATACCACTTTTTCTCAGTATTTAAACTACAACCATTTGTCACTCAGAAATTAGATCTAAGTATGTCCACTACTGTGTTGTGTGGAATATGATTATGGAAACAACTTCGTGCCAATTTATTCTTGTTGCATCACTAGTAACAAATAATGCAACTTCCCAGTCTCTGCCATTTTTATGTTTGCACCATTTTGTAGACATGTTTTTCATCTTCAGAAGATTTCCATCTACTCTATCACTCCAATATAGCGGCAGTTATCTTAAGGCTTTTGTAAAGAGAGAGAGAGAGAGAGAGAGAGAGGTGTTGAGTTGTATATAATTATTTTAAGGATATATAGTCTTCCGCTTTAGAAAAAGGCAGTTCGGTTTTTTTAAAGCTTAATTTAAAAAAAAAAAAAGATTGAACACTTGACAGCAAGAATATTGTTCCTGCACCCAGTTAGTGACACATGGACAGGATATTAAGCTGTTGCACTTGAGTCCAGTCTTGTGGTATTATTCCACATGCAATTGAGACCCATTAGTGACTCAACCAGAAAAGTGAATTAAACAGGATTTATGCCATTTGGATAGTAAACAATAGGCAATGATTGAAATTTGCTGTTGTTTTAACTGTACTGAAATCAACTTTGACTCATGGCAACCCTGTCTCAAAGCCCCCCGTCCTCAACCTCCTTGCTCAGATCCTTCAGGCCTAGGCCCATGGCCTCCCTGATCAAGTCCAACCTTCTGGCATGTGATGTTCCTCTATTTCTATTTTATTCCACCTTTCATAGCATCTTGCCTTTTCTAATGGTTCATTTTTCCCTCATGATGTGGCTAATGACAGCCTCAGTTTAGTTACACTGGCTTCCAGGAATAGTTTGGGCTTGATCTGTTCTAGGACCCATTTGTTTGGTCTAAAGATTTTTTTCCCCTGTGTTCTTTTATTTTGAATGTGAATTCACTCCTTTTTTATGTCAGGCATATTTATTCATAAGTGTTAGAGAGAACCTTGTCAGTGCTTTTATTGATGTTACATGGCTTCAGGTTGACTCATTATGGCAACTGGATCACAGTCATTTCTTGGCATGATTTCTTCAGGGGAGGTTTGCCATGGCTTCTCTCCGAGGATAAAAGAGTTGTGACTTTGCCCAGGGTCACCCTGTGGGTATTACTAATGTGCTTTAAAAAAAAAGTTACGATAACCATTACATCTTATTCATTTTATTACCTACTACAAAGCCCATTATCCATACCTGAAGGCAAAATATTATTCTATTTTATCCTCTATCCAGTTATTTTACAAACTATTATTATATCTGTTGTAATGAAGGAAGAAATAATTGTTAGGCAAAGCCTCTTTATTTTTATTAAGAACACATTTTAGTTTGACACAACAATGACTAGTTTTAAAATAGATTATTGCTTCTAACACTGTTTAGGTCTTTATATGGGAAATATAGTTAATAACAAAAGTACACTGGTGCTGAATTTTTCAAGGTGTTAATGACAATAGTGGAGCAACATGTGGTTTTAAGGAGGGAAATGTTGCTACTTCATTATTTGCTTTATTTGCCACATCAGACTGGTAAAACTAATTATTTTGCCTTTTTAAAAATATCCACGGTGATATACCAGACATGTATTTCAGGAAGGCATTGACTGCAAGCCAAAGTCATCTGGGTTTGCATATCACTGGAACAGAACTTGTACAGAACAAAATGAAAAGGGAAACTACTGTGTTATTGCTTTTCAGGGGCTCATAAAGATGAGATAGCACTGATGAATGGCTTGACAGTTAATCTACATCTCCTAATGGTAAGTTATAAGAATATAAGAGTTTCCTTGGTAATTCAGATACAGTATGTTCAGAATTCAATTCACAACAGAATTTGATGCCTTGAGATGGGCTAGAAGGTAACATTTCTCCCCACACACCTGGTATTGAGAAATCTACTGCCTCTGAACATGAGGTTTTCCTTTCAACTATCATAGTTGTTCACAGAGATATACATGAATTTGGATACCATCCATGAACCTCTTTTTAAAGCCATCTACAGCCTGCCCTCCATATCTTCTTTATCCTTGGATTTAACCATCCACAACATAAAATATTTTTAAAATATCAAGATTCCAAAAAAGGAAACCTTGATTGTAACTGAACATCCACAGATTTTGGTATCCTTGGGGGGGGGGGTCATGGAACCTAACCCCAGAACATACAAAGGGCCCACTGTATTAAGTTTTTGACCATCGTAATATTCTGTTTTTTTTAAAAAAGTAATCCCAAAATCTTATTACAGATTGCTTTCTTTTATATTCTTGAACTTATGAGAAAATAAGAGTACAATAACTGGTTATATTAGTGATTCGGTGAATTCTTCCTCCCAATACACTACTTATAATGTAATTCAAGCTATGGTTTGTCAGAAAGAAAGTCATAGAATCATAGAGCAGGAAAAGACCACAAGTGCCATTCAGTCCAATCCTTTGCAATTCAGGAAAATTAATTAATGGATATGAGACGTGAACATGTATATGAGATATGAAAATCAATTATTCCAATTTTCTGTTTCCCATAAGTATTTTGGTAATTCATTTCATTTCAGAATAATACTTCATACCCTAATCTACATATCAAAAGTAGAAATACAAAATTTAGACATCATTTACACAAACTGTTTAAAGACTGGCATTACATGTCAGTTGCTGAAAAGTAAACTTTAAGGTCATTCTTTAGAAGAAACACGTACACAGCTATTACTTGCTTCTTAGGTTTCCATGTGCATCTTCACAACAACATTTCGATTTTTACTGTGACATTTCCTCAGAAACCATTACAGTTCACAGACACTTGCTTGCACAAAGAGTGTGAAACCATTTCCTTCAAATTTCTAAAAGTAAAGGGGGGCATGAACTTATTCTCCAAAAATACATAAAGTCAAGCCAATTAGTGTGTCATCTTGATGAATACCAACCATGATGCCGTTCTACACAGACACTTTTCACAACTAAACATTATAGTGACACAGCTAACAGCAAAATCTTAAGAAGCAGTATTCGGGACTAATAAGTAGAACTCAAAGAGAAGTGTGGGAAAAGTTGAATAGACAGGGGGCAGGGTGGGCATATAAGGCTCAAGGCAGTCTGTGTCAAATAACATAACACCGTGGTCTATGGGATTTTTGCATTGTCTCTTACTGAAGAGGTTGAAGCGTGTGTGGTATTTGATTGACACTTCTCAGTGTGAATTATTATATATATTCAATGGGGTAATAAAAAGTTTCACTTTAGATAACATCAATCCACTGTTCTGTTTCTACAGTTATCATTCTTTAAACCTACCTCAGATCGCTATAAAATCCTCCTGGAAGCCAAAGCTTTTCCCTCTGACCACGTAAGGAATTAATATTGCATCATATTTGTGTTTTAAATTATTGTATATTTTAACAGCATCCCAGCAGCCTTATGTGATTATTCATTAGCTATAAAAATATAACCTTAAACATCAAAAAGAAATCTGGTCATGTACTTCTGGACTTGGCATGTTTTACTGATCGTGCCTTTATTCTTTTTGTTCAAATAAAAACCTTGCAGAAGGAAAGATTGAATGGGCACATTGATTGATTAGTCCTTTTAAAGACACTGAGCAAGCTGTTGGGCTAAATCAACAACAGGTTGTAAATGTTTTATTAATTCTTGTTGCTATTTTACTTTATGAAACCAAATCAATACAAAACTCACAACATTAACAGCTTCATATCCCTAGACAGATAGGGAAATGCTTGTCGATGGTGCTTTAGATTACTAATTCAAATATCATTTATGTGCTATAAAATGAGACAACAGTCCATGCATCATGGATTGTGGCAAATTAATCTTCACATTTGTGACTCACTGCTACTTTATCAAACTCAGTAAACACTTAGAAATTGATGAGAAATTTGATCACTGAGGCACTATAAAAAATCCCTCCAGATGCAACTCACACAAGGGGAAATTCAAAATTTGTCTCCCAATCAGTTCATATGCTTCCTTCCAGGACTATTGTCTCATTTTCTCAGATTCAAACATTGGTATGTTTGAAGGTACTGGAAAATGTGATTCACTAATGAAAGGACCATTTTCAGTTTGGAATGCTGTGTGGAACATAATTGCATAAATGTCACAAGCATTGGTGACATGACTGATGATGTAGTGTGATCCAGACAGTTCACCCTATTACAATATTGTAAACGATGCTCAATTTACCAAGGAGAAAGCCATAGAAATGCTTAAATTATATCTAGGGATGATATGAAAACAATGGAAACATGTGGTCAAAGATTTTATCAATCTTATGCATGTACATGTCATTCTCCTTCTCAGTGGTGTTACACAGTGATTTCTCTATTCCATATGTTGTTCACATGCACCTCCCAGTCAAAAGCATTTGCCAGTTTTAGACTTTTCTGAAGTCTTTCGCAGTAAACGTTAGCTGCACTTAAGGGCTGCAATAAAACTGACTTGCTTTCTGCCTTGAAATTAGTTATTTTTCTTCTTATTTGTTTCTGTGCAGGCAGAATATTCCCCTTCTATTGTGCAGGAACATACCTCAGCCACATTTTAAAAGGGAGATGGCAGTATTGCCTATCCCCCATCTGTTATATGGATTAAAAATCACAAAACAGTTCTGCAACAGAATTTAAGTACATTTGAGCAAAATGTAATGTAGGTGTGTAGAGGTGGGAGTTGATCAGTGATCTTGATGTAATTCACCTCTTGTTTTGGCTTTCAAACTGATAGTTCAGGGTTGGTTTTCTTATCACTATACATAGTATCCAATGGTGGACTTGTGCTAGTGGGGGGAAAAACCTTCCATTCATATATCACTAACTATCACACTGTGTGCTCTGCTGCCCCCATTCCTAGAGCAATACAAAACATGGCATTGTATGAAGGTGGGTGAGTGAGTATAACTGGTTACCCTTGTGTGAGCAAAAGGGATATATTCTGTTGCAGGCCTTGGAAACCTATGGCTCTTCAAATTATGGATACATGCTCATCATCCCTAGCCAATCTGGGAACTAGAGCAGCTAGAGAAGACCAACATCTGGAGGAGTGAAGGTTTCCAAACCCCGTAGTAGACCAAAGCCACCATTGGTTTCAACCCTATATTTTCTGTCTTAGTTCTTCATGAATGTTTCCCTGCATACTTCCACTTGATAAATTAGTTAATTATACCATACCTTAGCATTATAAGTAACCACAGCTTTCTTCTTAGACTATTAATCATATAGGGCTGCAAATTACATATCAACTATTCTACTTCCATAGAAACTCATTCAGTAGACCATGGTAAGTGCTTAGATGTCTGAAAAAAGTGGGTCAAGTCCAGAATTAGATGCATGTAACCTGGATGATGGAAACAGTCTTGTTTACCCCTTCAGTCTCCTGAAATCCTTCCACTTTCAAATGAAAGAGGCAGTGATATGGGAACTGAGGAGGAAAGTTTATCTCTGAAAACTGGGCAGAGGTATCTTCATAGTCACTGAGCAGCTCCTTTAACTCCTGGAGTAAGCTGGAGTGGCTGCCCTGAATAGGGGTGTTTCCTTAGCCCAGCTGCATGTGCCCAATTTGGATGGACCCAACACTTTAAATGAATGATTGTCCATTAAAAAGTAGAAAAAAGATGAAATAAATTAAGTAGTGCCTATGCAGCAGTGAGAAACTGGATAGTTTTCACCATGTTGTGTACATGTTCCAACACAGACATAATGTTTCCTCATAGCAAGCCATATTATCTTATCAGTACAAAATTTATGCTGCAATGGCTGCTATACAGTTAAATTCTAATATATGTTGTCAGGTATGAATTTTTAAGCTGCTTGCTCAAGGTTTAGGGAAATTTACAGGTTAATGCATGGAAACCAGCTGTTTAATTTGTGCCAAGCTACTGAAACTGTTCTAAAGGACTGGTTTCAGACTTGAAATCTGAACACTAAATCCCTGAATTACATGTTCCACATCAACTAGCTGGTCTCACAAAGGTGACAGAAGCTCTTCTGCCCTGATATGACTTAGAATACCAAAACTCTCAACAGTATCAAGGAATAGCATAAATATTAACTCACTAGACTACCCCAGATAAATCTTTAATGGTGAGACATCGTGATCTGTATGAGCTTTACTTAGTGGGAGCTTTTGTCTTACCTGGCTTACACTGTACAAAGGCAAACTCTTTGTCTCTCTGGGTGTTGTCTACTATTAGCAGCTTTCCAGCCTCTCATGAAGAAGCCTTAGGCATCATCTACAGCATAAACCTTTTAACTGGTAATGTCAGACAGTGAACCTAGTGGAACACCATGTCCTTTTGCTTAATGCCAGACAGTGAACCTAGTGAAACCTCATGGTCCCTGTAATACTTTGTAAGGAGGCAGAGAAAAGAAAATGAAACTGCAACCACTTTGCAGATATTTTCAAAGAGATAGCCATCTTACCAGTGCAAAAATAAAATAAGAGAGGGGTAAAGGAAGGAGTTCTGAAGAACCTTGCAGACAACTTAGCCACATATATTCTTCCCATTTCAACTAGTGATATTAGATTTGTGCAATTTTTTTTTTTAAAAAATTGGTTCTCCACATCTGCTCACTTAAAATGCTGGCCTTTCTTCTTCTTCTTCTTCTTCTTCTTCTTCTTCTTCTTCTTCTTCTTCTTCTTCTTCTTCTTTTTCTTTACAGTATGCTGTTGAATCTCAACTCCAGTATCATGGGCTTGATAAGGAGACAAGTATGCTTATGATAGAACCACGAAAGGTTTGTACAGTTTATTACAATAAAGGGGGGGGGGGCGTTAAAAAATCTAAATTGCACAGATGTCTTAGTTATGTTATTGTTTGAGTTATCATCCAAATCTGTCTGGAAATGTTGACTTTTAAATGTAGAGTACTACTTTATTACATTATGTAAAAGGGACATAGGATCACTAGCTAAGTAGCAGAGGCACTAAAACACCTGGTTACTGAATTGTGGAGATACATAGAAGGAGACCATCAAGGGTGTCCCAATGTGGATTGGTGCTTGATGCATATAGGGAATGATGTGATATTCATCATGACTGATGTGCATCATTATGTAAAAGGTCATATAGAATTCTAGTGGAAAGTGATGCACATTGGTCTCATTGTGTGTCGGCCCCACCAGATATTAATCACATTCGGCACTATGCTGGTTCTGTTATGTAGAACATAACAGCAGCCATTTTCTGGATATGGACATTGCACTACTGCACAGTTCTAATTCCCACTGATGCAAGTCCACTTGCAAAGATGCAACAGGATTCTGGCCTTCATTCTAGCTACATTGAGTGCCATTTTGGGCAGAAGGGCAGAAAAAAATGTTATTAATAAATAAATAACATAATGTATAAACAGATTACAACATCTCAAAGAAGTCATAAGAAGAAAATACTCTGACAGCAACAGGAGAGTTTCTGTTTCAAGGACTATGCAATTTAGATCATTATAAAAGATTGCATTACTTTCTTTCCTTGGCCTGAAGAACTTTTGTTACTTTTCAGTAGAACTGATTATGACCTTTTGATTAAAAAAAACCCTTTTCCACAGAAATGAGAAGCTACTCCAAGTCACTGATAGATGTTCAAAGATCATTAATATAATAGAAGATGCTTTCAAATCAGCAAATCTTATCCCAGGTCTTTGCAGTGGCATGTCTAATTTTATTTCAAGTTTTCACCACTTAATTGATCCCTTGGTGATAGTGTGTTTTACGTGATCCTTTGCTAAGAGGAAAGAGGAGAAATAGAAGTATTAAAGGAGAAAAAAACTCCTTCAATTTTCTTTATATTTAATCACTTCAGGTTTTTTACATTTTTGGATTATATAAATCCTATTCTTTCAAAAATACAAACACACTACCAAATTTAATAGTTTTCTGTGGGATATAGACTAGAAAGTGGGAGGCTACCTTTAAGTCTTGGGGATATATGCAACAAATTCAAAATTTAAAAATATTCCTAATTTATGGCATTTTGATGTTAGTCTGTATATGCCTGGGTTTAATCCTAAAAGGTTCATACTATTTATTTATTTATTCACTGGCCTGTTTACAGACGCCAAAATAAAGCTGCTTTGGGTCTCTTTGGAGGTATGCTATTTTAATGATGCATGGGTCCAAGAGTCCGAGGTCGTGCCAAAGCCACACTCCATTCCTAGCAGGGATGCAGCTTTTGGTGCAGCTTCGGATTCTTAGGATGCATGCATCATTTAAGTGGCATACCTCCAAAGAGACCCAAACAGCTTTATTTTGGCAGTCTGTAACAGGCCATAGTCTTTCTGTCTCATCTCCTAACATGCAAGGGCTCCTAAGGTGATAGTGAACAAATAAAATCAATTAAAGTAACAGAAAGATTTTATTTTGTAAAAAAAATTAACAATTAAAACATATTAAAATATTCTTTAGAAAGTCCTAAAAGCCATCTAAAAACAGTTCTAGAATCCAGTTTTGAAACAGTTCAAACAGCAATTTCAAACACTAAATGGCATGCAGAATAGCACTATTTTGGCTGCCTGCCAGAAGCTTAAAAACAATGGGACCAGCCTAACTTCCTTATGTAGAGAGTTGAGATGCTACTACAGAGAAAGTCATGTTAGGTGTACCTACCAACCTAATTATACATGGGGTTGGAACATGCAAAAGGGCTCTTCTGAAGAGGTCAAATGTCTGGCAGGTTCATATAGGAGGAGCTGGTCTTTCAGATGTCTTGGCCCCAAGTCATTTAAGCCTCTGTAGGTCAACATCAGCACTTTGAATTGAGCTTGGAAGCAAATTGGAAGCCACTGTAGTTCTTGTAGTTTAATGTAATCACACAATGCACAGCGATCAGCACCATTTATCTGTTAAAATGATGTGACACATCATTTTGTTTTTCCAATTGTCCAGCAATGCTACATTTTCTGCAGACTTCTCATTTTGATATCAATAGTCATTGGTGAATAATTTATTTTTCTAGCTTTGAAAAACCTTTGTTTTTTCATAGCACTTTTTCAGTTTTCTCTTTCTGTGCTTCTCATGTGATTCCAATGAATAACAGCAACCTTATAAGTCAGAGCAGCATTACTATCCTCATATCAAAAACTGGCTATGAAAAGCTGGGACATACTTGCTAGGTGATCCAAAGTTAAGGTTGCAATTTCAACATTGGGCTTTCTACCCTAGGATTCAGTCTGTTGGCCACTACATTACAGCTATGTACTTTCAAAAATATTATCTAAAACAAAAGAGCTTTTTGGCTGTGTTGACAAGTTCACATACAAAGAACTCTGCTGCATTAGCATTTAGAAAAGTTCCTTTTTGCAGTACAACTTTTTGCACCCCACTTGGCACATTCAGTGGGCTGGCTGTTGGATTCTGGGAGTTGTTGTCCAACATTGGGCCCAGTATACTGTTTCCAACAGTAGCCGACCCAATCATAGTACCCATAGTGGAGCTTCAAGTACGATTGAAAAGCGCTCTCCTATTATTTTTCTTCATGCTCTGTTGTGTATTTATAATAATAACTTTATTACGGCCATTTGGCCAGCAAATCTGTTGTGTATTTGATTCTGAGCCTAAATATTCCATATAGTCATCATGAGTAATAGGCATTGATATACCATGAATGTATATCTTTTTTCCAGGCAAGCATTCTCTGAAGATGCCAGCCACAGATGCTGGTGAAACGTCAGGAAGAAAATCTTCTAGAACATGGCCACATAGCCCGAAAAACCCACAAAAAACTATGGATGCCAGCCATGAAAGCCTTCGACTTCACATACCATGAATGCTTAAAACTATCTAAGCTAATGGCCATGATCACATCTTGTGTCTGGGTAGAAAATATGAGAGTCCATAAATGAATAAGAACAGAAGACAGAAATGTAGCATACTTGGTATAGGGATGATCATAATTTGTTCATACAGTGATACCATAATTTCTATTCTCAATTCCAAGTGTGTACCTTTGAACCAAGAGACTGAATTTTCTGTGGCTAATATATCATTAGAAACTAGCTGTGCCATATTTCTCTGGGAAAGTTCACTGTAGCCTGAGGCTTGTCCACCTCTGCATATGCTCTTTGCATTGGAATTTAATTTTTAAAAAACAACAACTACCAATTAATGCAGTCTTGAAACGTTCAAGCAAGCAAAGCATGTAAGGAGACAAAGTGAACATCCTTATATAAAAAGGGGGGATTTAACTTGAAGCTCTCTTACTAATGATTATTCAGCCATTCAAAGGTTCCTCTAGAAATTATTGCCATGTTAAGGATTTGCTTTTGATTACTTTCTACTGTCAGTGAAGTTCATCATAAAAAAGAAAAAATAGATTATAAAACAGGAATTGACAGTTTTGTTACTGCTACGGCTGATATAAAATATGTGCTTAACTTTATTTCAGGGGGAGGAGACCTTGAGAACTGAAGATATCCTTGCTGTAATTGAGAAGGAAGGGGACTCAATTGCAGTAATTCTATTCAGTGGTGTCCAGTACTACACCGGACAGCTGTTTGATATCCCAAGAATAACAAAGGCTGGCCAAGCAAAGGTATAACTACAGCAGGATTCCTTAGATCAGTTTTTAAAAATCATACATTCCTTCATCACTTTCAAGAGTAACTATACAGAAAGTTTCACATTCTTAACGGCATTGTTACTTTTGTGGTAATTGAAATTAGAAGTGTCGCAGAGATGGGTCGAGTAGAAATCGAATGTAGTTTGTTGTTAATGCAGATGGACTTGCTTGGGAACATACAATGATTAGGTTTTAAATAATACTAATATTGTTTGAAAGCACTTTCAAATATCACTCTTGAGATCTGCCACTTCTGGACATAATGCTGAAGGTAGGGAATGGCATGTTTGCTATAACTGAAGTTGAAGGCAACTGTTTCCCTTAGTCTGCCATTAAACTAGACAGCTGAACTGGATTAGCCATTGTGCTAAATATACTACAGTATAGGGCTCAACTAAATTGGAGTCATTTTTGAAGAAATTGTTTCAAACCGATATCTATGTGAGAATGAGAGTGCTCCTTCTTTGATTTTAGATAGAACTGTGCTTCCATTTAACTGGCTCTTAACACAATGATTGTTCATGTATCTCACATGACAAACAAACAAAGTCCATGTTCTCATTTGTGGGTAAGCTAAAATATTCATCTTGTCAACATAAGGAATATAATTTCAAGTATGCAGTTTAGGTAGCCTGAGAGTCCTTATGTGAATGCTGGAAGAGAGGAGAGTATGAAATTGAAGTCAAGGCATCATGTGCTTGAGATTATAGTTTAGCAGTAACCTTTAATTCAGCACAGATGACAATGGAAATCCTGATGTTTCACTCGTTTGACATGTGAGCTCCTCCAGTGCTATCTGAACATTTTCTGTCCCTTAAATTCCAACAGCATTCTTCAAAATGCTCTCCAAAACTGACTACCTTCACACTTCTTAAGTGCTCTTGAATGTACTGTGCCAGACACAACTAGTAGTTTGTTATGACGTATGACCCTTTTAAGAAATATCAAAGTGATTTCATAATCCAAATATCTGTTCACGCTATTGTGAAAAAGCACTCCTCTAATTTTCAGAAGATGGTTGTTAGTTCAATGCTACCCATCTGAGGTGTGAGAAGCATTTCATCTATGAATGCAACTAACAAACGAGGTTTGGACAAAATGACAAGAATTTTGCATCTATCCTCACTGCCATTCTCTGAATTATACTCGGCTTTATAAAAAAAAATTATTGCTACCTATTAAGATGTGCATATAGTCTGCTCATCTGACTCATACACAAATTGCATGGGATTGTTTAATGTGACTTACTTTCATGTAATGCTGTCAGTATTCTTTAAGTTACTTGAATAGTTTGCACTGGTGAAGTCTACTTGAAAATCTGTGGATAGTATACAATCAGACAAAAGTAGGGGTATTTTCCAATGTTGTCCATGTAGGAATATTACTGTATATACTTGACTATAAGTTGACCCTGTGTATAAGTCAAGGTCAACTTTTGGAGCTAAAAATGAGGATCTTTATATGATCCATGGATATGTTGAGGGTCAGACTTAAGGGGCACCCCAAATGGGGAGAGGCTGCAGCGATTGCTCGCCCTTCCCAGGCTCTCCGCAGCTGGGCTGCCCCCTGCAGAAGCAGTCTGGTTGAGGAGAGGCTGCAGTGTGATCATTCACTCTTCCCAGGCTCTCCACAGCTGGGCTTTCCCCCTGCGAAGACAGCTCAGCAAAGGAGAGGGTGCAGGGCAATCCATCCCCTTTTCAGCCTGTCCCCAACAGGGCGTGCCTCTGTGGACAGTGCTCAGCTGGGGAGAGGCTGCAGGGTGATCCATCCCCCTTCTCAGCCTGTCCCCAGCTGGGCTTTCCCCAGTGGAGGCAGCCTGGCTGGGGTGAAACTGTGGGGCGATTGGTCACCCTTCCCAGCATTTCCCCAATTGGGGAAAAGCTTGGTCGAAGTATTGTATTCCCCGTGATAAGTCTACCTAGGATTTTTAAGGCCATTTGGGGGCAAAAAATTCTCGACTTATAGTTGACTATGTACAGTAGGTAGCTGTATTAAGCAGAGTACAGCAGGGCTTTCTGACAGGGCTAGTGCAATATAAGCTTGAGGTAGAAACAGAGGAAGTTACACCTGATGTTCTTGTAAGGTAAAAATGGAAAGAGAAAAGGAAAAAGGAAACCTACATTTATTTTTTCAGGAAACTCATCTTAGGATAGGAAAATTGATAAACAAAAGAAGGTAACCTAAACTTGGTTACAAGAGCTCTTATAAGATGTCTGTCATGTGTGGGTATAAGCTAGCATCTGTTTTTTTAGGTGTTGGAGCCTCATGTATGCTCCTTCCAGACCAAAGGAAAACAAAGAGACTCACTAACCTCTTGATCAAAGAGAGATGTGATGTCTTTACAGGCAAGAAGTCAAAGAGACTTGAGCATAAAGACCAAGGAAAGATACAGAGATGTAAAAGCAAGGGGAGGGCATTATCTAGGTTCTCCTTTGTCACTAATCATTTTACAAGCATTGATGCTTCTTTTCTGTCAACAGTCTAACACTGAGCTATCTGGTATTCTATCTTCCTTTCATGAAATGCTTGGAAAATAGGTGATTGCTTATTATTTTATTAATTGAAAATATGTCTATATCCTCTTTCTGCCTGACAGTAGGTGCCAGAGGTCACTGATCATAAGTAAGAAAACAAGCATGTAAAAACACATCTTAAGATGCTTTCAAAGGGCTGTGGTGACTTATGAGGGAGGGAAAATATCCATTCTGAGGCTTTTAGATATGTTGAAGCTGTTTCAGCTAGTGGCTTTGAAGGTCCTGCAGTGACAGACTGCAAGGAGAATGCTGTCCCACTCAATTATGCTGCTAGGAAATATGGGATCATATTAGTTTGTGATGTTTGGGTGATGAAATATCTTTTTCCCTGGGTAGTGGCTCCCTTGTGTCTCTTGGCTGCTATTACTTGGGTAGGAATCTTTCTGAATGTTCTGGCAGGGCAGAGAGTAGGAAAACATCCACTCTCAGACTTCAGTTGATGCTTCTTAGGCCGGTAAAAAGGTACCATTTTTACCATTGCTATTTTCTGTGACCTGAGCCTGCTGCTAATTAAATCCTGTATCCTACATTAATCTTATAAAGAAATACAGTTATACTCTGTGTATCTGGCAAGTTGTCATTTTCAATAAACATTGTCGTGCTAAGTGACCTTGTGACTCTACAGGTATATGCAGACTGTCCTGTTCCTCTGAATGATCTTATTTATTTTTAGCAAGCAAAGATCTCTCCAAGTATGGGAGCAACTGCAAACCAGTGTGGCATAGCTGAAATTTTGCAATTTTTAAAACTTCAGCACATTATACACTGTTAAGCAACCTGGTGTTTAATTTACATCAAGGGAAGAGAGATTTGTGCATTTCATCAGTAACTGTTGCAGTGGCTACTCCCCCCCCCTTTTTTTTATGCCATCTGCTATTGCCATATTTTGCTTTTTGTCAGGACAACAGGGGAGCTCCTGGTCATGCTGCTGACACTATTTTCATTCAGTTCAGCATTTTAACAGGAGTCAGGCAGATTACTGAGTGTATCACCTTCATGAGGTAACTCATTTTCAGTGACTCAGCCTTGGGGAATGTACTAAAAAGACAGGCTCCATAGACATATCTTGGGGATTCTTTTTAACCTCAGGAATCAAAAAAGACAATTGTCAATTAAGTTTCTTATCAAGAGGTCAACAGAATTTCAGAAGATATGTGTTTTACTAGATATCCCTTATCTAGATAGAAATGCTTTTTAAAAAAAATGTGGAAGAAGGGAAAAGTTCACCCAAGACATGCTGGCAATACTAAACAGTAAGTCACCTTGCCCGTAAATATCATTCTACTGATTAAGGAGGTTTCCACTTAAACTATTAATTTTACTTTTAAAATAGTGTATTTGTTTTTGTCTCTAAAATTCAAACCCCACTTAATCAAAAAAAGTTCTAGAGCAAAGATAGGGAACTTTTTCAGCCTGAGGGCCAAACTGGTTCCAGGCAAGGAGGCCATTTTCCAGACTAGGGCCACCCAGCTGCTAGCATGTGATTCCCAAGATGATTCTCCAGACACTCACAATCTCACACACTTATATACCCTGATACTTATTGCAGACTCACACACTCTCTCATACACCCAAGCCTCCTGTCAAGTGCAATCAGGGTTTAAACACAAAACAAAACCCATCCTGATATCAATTGTGGTTTTTGCATTGTGGGAAAGACCATTTTTGTTTTGTTTTTTCCTTTATTGAAATATCCACGTAATTACATACATAACAAACAAAACCTTAACTCCTTCATAGTGTTATTCAATACTCTTATCTTCGCATAGTTTTAATACCCCTTTCCATTTTTCAGCATATTGTTGTATTGTTCTATCGTTTTTGGACATTGAAATCATATCAAAAGTGGCTAGTCCATTCAATTTCAAACTCCATTCATCTATTGTTGGAACAGTACTAGATTTCCAATACTTAGCAAATGTCAGTCGGGTGGCAGTAATCATATATAAAAAAACACTAAGTTCGTCTTGGACCATATTATCAGGTATTGCACCTGTAATGTTTAACAAAAATAGTTCAGAAATCAAAGGAATATTTTCCCCATTGTAATTGTTATATTTCTGTGTATCAGTTTCCAATTTTTTTTTAACTTTGCTACATTGCCACCAAAGATGGTATAAAGAGCCTCCTTTCTGGTTACACTTACAGCAAATTGAAATGCCATGTTTAGTGATTTTAGCAATCTTTGTTGGGGACATATACCACTGAAAGAACAATTTATAATAGTTCTCTTTTAAATTCTCACATTTGGTGAAGCGAATATTTCTTTTTCATACATTCTCCCAGCTAATCATAGGGATTACTCTACCAATATTCTGGGACCATCTTATTATATTTGTTTTAACTGTTTCTTCTATCATTTCCATACTCAACAAAAATTTATAGATTTTTAAAATTAATTTTGTCCTAGTTCCTTTGATGATTTTATTGAATTCTGTCTCTTTACTTTCTATACCCTCTCTAAGTATATCCCTTTTCCAATCTTCTCTGATTTGCCAGTATTTAAACCAATTTACCTGGTGATTCATCTTGATTAATTCTTCTCTCATCTTTAATTCCTCCTTTTCTCCCATGTTTTTAAAGATATCATCCATTTATTAGTTGGATTTTTCTCTTACTTATAGAATGCCTCCTGCGAGAATGTCCATCTAGGTAGATGCCTGTACAATTGTTTCTTACATGTATTCCAAATAGTTAATAGGGCATTTCTGATAGAATGTTGTTTAAACTCTTTAATTCTTTGCTGAGTCCCGTCTCCCGTAACAAATATAAATGTCCTATCTAAGCCATAAGTTTCTAAATACAATGTATTATCGTCCTTTAATGAAATCCAATCTTTGATCCAAGTTAAGGCACATGCATTATGGTACAACTCTACGTTAGGTAATCCTAGTCCGCCTCTACTATCCTGCATCACCTTAAGTTTTATTCTAGGTCTCCTTCTTTGCCACAAAAACTTGGAAATGCCTCTTTCCCATATTTTGAAAATACTCATATTTGTTATAATTGGCAAAGTTTGAAACAAAAACAACATTCTCGGCAAGACATTCACCTGAATCGTCACAATTTTCCCTAATAATGATGTATGTGGTTTGCCCCAACTTTTTCAATCAGATTTGATTGTTTCCCATACTAGTATATTGAGGTCTAAATTATCTTTTGTCAGATTTATGCCTAAGTATTTAGTTTTATAGTTTTTTTGTGGTTTTTTTGGGCTATGTGGCCATGTTCTAGCAGAGTTTCTTTCTGACGTTTCGCCAGCATCTGTGGCTGGCATCTTCAGAGAATGCTTTGCCTGGAAAAATTGAGGCCAGCCATCAACACAGAACAATACACATGCAAATCACTCCTGCCTTCCCAGGCTCAGACAGTATATATTTACACCCAATTTGGCGAAACGTCAGAAAGAAACTCTGCTAGAACATGGCCACATAGCCTGAAAAAAACACAAAAAAACTATGGATGCTGGCCATGAAACCCCTCGACTTTATATTTAGTTTTAGTTATCAATTGAAATTCTGTGATGAATTTCATTTATTCCTCTTCTTTTGTCAACTTTAATTAATAGACCCCTTTTTTTCTTATTTACTCTAAATTCTGCTAGGTTACCAAAATTACCTAAAACCTCCTCTAATATTTTGATAGTTTTCTTTGGGTTTTCCAAGATGATTACAAGGTCGTCTGCAAAGACTCAAATTTTGTACTTATATTTAAGAATTTCTAGACCTTGAATTTTATCATCATTTCTTATCTCATCATTCAATACTTCCATTATCATTAAAAAAAAGTAGGGAAGCCTTGTGGCCATGACAGGGCAGGAGGTGTAACAATTTATCTATTAAATTTGTACTTAGTCTCCCCACAATACAAGTACAATTTAAAAACATTTAAAACAAGTTCATTAAAACAAGCAACAATGAAAACAATTAAATGCATAGAAATCAAATATAAGTAGCACCTCTTCAGTTTAAAAGCCCCTTTCAAAGTGTTCCATCTTAACTATCAAAGGTCTGCTTGAATACAAGGTCCAGCCGAACTTCCTTAGTTATGCAGTTCCACAGCTTGAAAGGGTGATGAGAAAGTTATTGATTAAACAAATATTAATGCCAGGTGTTAATCTTTTTTTTAATGAGATACAAACTATAGGTTAGTATGTTGGTAGGTGTGAGGCCTGTAATGGTCCATGTATTCTATTTTGGTCTTACATGTGTGAATGGGTTTGGATTTGCAGAGAGATGTGACTTTGAATCTGTTCCCTAAAACTGGAATGTGTTTCATGTTTCATCCTAGAATTCCATAGGACTGAGCCATGGCAATTAAATTGGTGTCAAACTGGATTATTTCTGCAGTGCAGATGCAGCCTACGTTCCATGGGAAATAGAGTTAGAATTTATTCCAGCCTCTTGTGGGGAAGTATGTACTCATCGCTGATCATGCATTCACAATTAGTAAATATAACTTTAAACTATGAGTACCTCCTGTGGGTCTGGAAAGCCACTGATCAGCCTAAGGTGTGGATACACCCAGCCAAAGAAGCGTACACCCCCAGGATCTCCTGCAGCTGCGAAATGCAATTCATTTTTCTAGGGCACAATGTTGATTTTCCAGGGAAGAATCTTCCCTGCCAGGTCTAGTCATGATCAACCATCTTTTCTTATCTCCGTTATTTCCTGTGCTCACTGCTTTCCTGCTAAGGAAGATGAGTCTGCACCCAGAATAGCTCTCCTTTTTGAGAAACCCAGTAAAAATCCCTGAACTTCATTGTCTGTTTTCCTTTCATGTGCTGTGTTTTTTGTACATTGGTTCTTGCTGGTCCTGCCTCTTCTGCAATTCTTGAAACCTCAGTATCTTCATGACTACTGATGACTTCTGGGCTGAAGTAAATATTTGCTCAGCTAGTGCACATCCTTAGCCAAATCCTGGGCTGAAAATCACTTGTGAACCACAGAAAGATTATCATTAAATTGATTAGGTTTTTCCCAGAAGTCCTCATTATTCACTCCTGTTTCTGGCACATAGGAATCTACCTAGCCAGAAATCTTTGCTAAGACTACCTTCTTGTATCAATAACCAGAGTTTCTGTGGTCTCTAGCTTCTTTTAAGAAGATATCTAATGAGGTCCAAGGAAGCCTTAATCTGTTTTCTTGAGAACATTTCACTGCTAATTGTAGTTTTCTGATTTTCTCTTTTTCTCTCGCTCTCTGTGTATGTGTGCATATGTAAGAAGAAATAGCTCTATATTTGGTCACCACTTAACTCTTTTTAAGGCAGGAAGGAATCAACATTGACTAATAAGACATTTTTAATTTTGCCTAATTGCAGGTACTTGCATTGGGAAGGCAAATTACATTTTCTATCCATTATCATTAAAACACCCTTAAGTATGAAGACACGTTACAAGCACAATATGTGCACAAAAGTGGCCTCCATGGGTTCAATATAGCTTACTCCTCCATAGGTGTGCACAGGATATATTGCAGGCAGCCTTTATTATGTCTTTGAAGGATCAATGACAATTGCTGATTTAATAGCTTTTAGTGCTTAATCATCTAATATACTTCTGATTGATAACTCCTGAGGAGGCTCAACTATGTAGTAGCCTAGGTAGTCCAATCTTACCAAATAATTTTGGGCTAGTGATGGGGGAGCGGTTGAGTCTCCCTATTTTGGGGTCCATTCCTATGTTAAAACCAATGTATGGTCAGAAGCCCAGACATTTTTCCATGGCAGTCCAGTCAGAAGTAAAGAACCCAGGCTTCTCCTGAGCATCCTTTGTTCACCTTCTCAGGGTTCCTAAGGAGCTAGAGATGCACATCATGATGTGGTTCATCCTCACTTGCTAAATGACAAAATGCAAACCAGCCAACCAGTCTCCTTGTCACAGTCTGCCAAAAGAACTTTGACAATTTCAGAGGCTTTATGAGCTTAATTGGGGGGGAACCATGTGATCATTGTTACTTTGTTCTGCTGATTAGTAAATGTATTATTATTATTATTATTATTATTATTATTATTATTATTATTATTAACCTTTATTTATGAAGCACTGTAAATTTACACAGCGCTGTACATGCAATCTTTTTGGTTAGACGGTTCCCTGCCCTCAGGCTTACAATCTAAAAAGACATGACACAGAAGGAGAAGGGAGTGGTGGAGGGAAAGGGTAAGAGGTCCAGCACTTCCTCTCTACCTCCAAGGCCTGGACCAAGGCAGATGGACTGGAGGGAGGGCTTGGCTTCATAATGGATCGTTAATCATTTTCCAGGGAAAATACATACTCTCAAGTAGGATAATGCATATACAGTACATAGCAATACAGGAAATGGTTTGATAAACAGGCACCAAAAGAACATCAAGTAGTAAGTGACAATTATGCAATGCCTGGGAAGGTTTCTCTGAACAGGATGGTTTTCAAGTCCGTTTTGAAGCTGGTTATAGAAGTGATGGCTCTTGCTTCTGGGGGAAGAAGATTCCAGGAGTGAGGGGCAGCAAGTGAAAAGGGGCGAATCCGGGATGGGGCAGAGGAAATCCTGGGCTGAGACAGTAGACCTTGACTACCAGAACGGAGGGCCCTGGTGGGAAGGTGAGGAGAAAGAAATGTAGAGCACTTGATGTGTTAGGAAAATATAAGAATTTTACATAGAGGCATGAGTTTTGTGCAAGGTAATATTTTGAAAAATGTAATTCCACAAATTGTGGAAACCTCAGTGCTGGAGAAGAAATTTCTCAACGCACTTGGAAAGTCCTTAGTTTGCTGTCTCATGGGGTGACAAAGCCATGGTGCATTTTCTTCTCATTCCTGTGCTGCTTATTTGGCAAGATAAGGTTGATGAAAACCAGAGGGAAATTCTTTCTGGCAGAAAAGGCGGAAGAAGTATGGGCAAAATGCAAGAAGTGTCTGACCATGAATAAGTGTGTACAGTTGGCCTTCCTTATCCACAGATTTTTTATCCACAGACTGAAGTATCTATGGCTTGAAAATATACAGAAAAAGCATAAATTCAAAATAGCAAATTTTGATTTTCCATTTTATATAAGGGACACAATTTTGTTATGCCATTTGATTGATTGGGACTTGAGTATCCACAGATTTTGTTATCCACGGGGGGTCCTAGAACTAAACCCAAGCAGATAACAAGGTCCCATTCTATTACAGTCAGTTTTCCAAGTGGCCACACACCATTCTCGTACCTTCTTTTTCTTTTTCTTTTTTTTTTCTTTTTAAAAAAACTGCTTGAAATAATTTTTCTCCTCTCCAGGCTTTGAATCCTTTATCCAGACTTTTCTTCCTCCCTCCCAGAAGACTTAGGACCCTATATTTGCCTATCCCCAACTGATATAACTTCATATGAGCAAAATCTAGCCCACTATAGCTTGCATCCAAAATCTAGCCCCCTATAGCCTGTACTAAAATCCAGGCCTTAAAATCATAGAATATCCTACAAGTGTCCTGATTTGGCAGGAATAGTTCTGCTTAATCCCCTGCCATTCCACTTTACCAGCTGTCCTGATTTCACTCTCCTCCTTCTACTTTCCCCCTTTGACCTGGTCTTATTTCAGTTGGTCTGAGTTAAAAGTGCAAAAGTAGTTTGCACTTAATTAACTCAGTAGGAGGGAGAAGACAAGAGGGAACAAATCTTGCCTTTCCCTGTAGACAGGAGAAAGCAAATTGCTGCAACCTCTCCTAACTTGTATGTTCTTCCTATTGGTCTTCCTGAGCACACTGTGTTGTTACTCAGCCACACAAGTCCCAGTTTTGATTGAGAGCATTTCATGGCCATGTTCTTAGAAACCCAACAGCCTCTGTTCTTGAGGCAAGTGTGTTCTTTGGGTTAATTTATGTAAAGTCTGGTTTATAGTCATTTAGTCATGCATTTTATTTGCTCAGTACACACTAAGCAAAAATGACTGTCATTTGTGAGGTAATTGATCTATTACAACAGTAGAGTAATATTTGTCATTCCCCAATGGAATTACTGTGTATGATTTGGATTCTTTTGTGTTTCATAAAATACCCTTGAGAAATAACTCTGTGGGAATTGAAATCACTGGGACATTTTCTGTACTATCTAACAGAACAATACATTATTTGGATCCTACAGTCTAAGCCCCATGATAAGTTTGCCTTAGGGTCACCAAAAGTCAGAAAAGACTTGAAATCACACAACAACAACAAAGTCATCAAATGTTCTGTTGTTCTGTGTCTGGTCTCTATCATTAGCTGCTAGTGGAAGGCAGTAGAAACAGGGAACGTTATCATATTGATAAATTCACAGCATATAAGAAATGAAACAGATGGTTAATGTTCATATTAGAACGAAAGAAGCAGGGTGACATTTTTGATGGACTGGTTTGAATGAAATAACATGATTCTCTAGATAAAGTTTTACAGCTGTTAGTAATCAAAATACTTTTTTTTCTTTTGAAAATCTGCAGCAATTGTGGGGAAATGTGAGTCATTTATGTGCTCTAAAATAAGAGACTCACAAATAAACTAGAAAAGAATGTGTTTTCTGAAAATATTTCACAAATGGTTGTCCTGGAGTGTTTAGAAATCCCTTAATCAAAACAAGATTGAGAAGCAATTTAGAAACCACTAACAATTTCATAATTTTGTACTCAAATATGTCCCTGTCCTATAATTTCACTGCAGAAATTATTCACTAGTGAATAATTTCACTATGAATTCACTGTTCATAGAGCTGCAAGTTCTGTTTATTTAATTTGCTTAAAGCAGTGACTGCAAAAGCACAAGAGCTAGCATAGTGCAGAGGTTTGAGCATTGGACTATGACTTGGGAGAGCAAGGTTCGATTCCCCACTTGGCCATGGAAACCTAATGAGTGATCTTGAGCAAGTCCTACTCTCAGCCCTAGAAAACTCCATAACAGGTTCATCTTTGGGTCACCATAAGTCAAAAATGACTTGAAGGCATAGAACAACATCAGGGTCAATGGCTTAGGATTTTAGGCAAGACACTCATTCATGCCAGTGCCTATGTTCAGGATGTGTCATTATATCATTAGTGTTTAAAACACTTTGAATATCATAAAAAAGTATATGGGCATATCTCATTCTATATACATGTTTTATATATACAGTATTTGGAATGCAAAGCTACAGTTGGAAAAAAGAGTAGACCACAGTGTTTCCATTAGCGCTTATCAGGTGATTTGTGCCCAGATATCTAAATCACACTTTTATCATTGGTGCATGAGAGAAATACTGAAAAGGACAGTGAGGGGTTATTTTTGCTGCAGCTTTATCGGTATTCATGAACAGAAGTGAGGTAATAGTTTTATAATACATAAAATTTCTTCAGCAGAGTTTTTATGAGTTCTTAATGGAATTCTACTCTGCTCTGATGCCTATTTACTTGGAGGCAAGTTTTACATATTAAATGGGGCAAATAAATGCATCGAGGATTGTCATTTGAGGCATCTAACTGTTATGGAGAATCAAACACATGCATATTATGTGGCATGGGTTTTTTGTGAGTCCCAGGTATATGTAAATATGTATTAGTATATTTATTGGCAGATCTCAATAGAGTTGTTGTTCTGATAGAACTTAGCAGCCTCTCCCATGTACCCTCACAACCTTCAAAACCCTCTGGGGCAGGTTTTTAGTTGACATGGATGGATCTATTGATAGAGAATGCAGAGAGACATTCCCAACATGCTACAAAAGGCATGTGTAAGTTGAATATACCTATGCAACCTCAGCATGATGCATATGAGTTTTTCTTTTACTAACCCATAACACCTTTTATAACCTGGTCCAAATCAACTTTGTTTTTATTTTATTTTTGTTTATTTGTTTTATTGATATGCTGCCTTTCCCCTGGAGTGGACCCAAGGTGGCTCACAGGAGGAAATCAGTTAAAATCTACCAGTACAGTTTAAAAAAACAATTCAAATAATCACAATTAAAACAATAGAAAACTATTTTAAAACATACAAAGTTTTTTTAAAAAAAAAGAAACACACTCCCAATTTTTTAAAAAAATAATCATCCCTAGTTACATATTAAACACCTGCTTAAACAAAAAAGGTTTTTGCCCACTGGTATAAGAAAAGCAGAGAGGGAGGGAAGCCTGGCTTCCTGCAGAAGGGAGTTCCAGAGAGTGGGAGTAGCCACTGAGAAGGCTCTCTCTCATGTACTCACCAGTGAGCCTGGGATGGTGGTGGGACCAAGAGAAAGCGTTCCCATGAAGATATTAGAGTTCTGGCAGGTTCATATGGGAAGATAAAGCTTTTCAAATAGTCTGGACCTAAGCTGTATAGAGCTTCATAGGTAATGAACAGCACTTTGAATTGTGCCTGCAAACAAACTGATAGCCAGTGGAGCTCATTTAACAAGGGAGTTATATGTTTCCTATAACTCGTCCTGGTCAGCATCCTGGCTGCTGAAGTTTCTAAACATTTTCCAAAGGCAGTCCTAGGAAAAGTTCCTCTGTGTATTTGTTTTATGCAACAGAGGCCCGTTACAAATGGGCCTTTAAGTACGGACTCAGTCCGTACTAGAGTTAGGAAGGGGCGGTGCTTCTGCACCCCCCTAACCCTAGTACAGACTGAGTCCGTACAAAATGGCGGTGCCCCTTCCACATGGGGGCCGCCATGACGACGTCACGACCGCGCCGGCTCTATACGGGGTGGTGCGGACGTGATGTCGTCGCTCTGCGTGAGGGCGCTTAATGCGCCCTTTGCGCAGAGCAGGAAGGAGCTCCGTTTCGGAGCTCCTTCCTGGTTTGCATCGCTGGTTTGCATCATTGGGCGCAGCCTTCAGACGGCTGCGCCCAGCAACGCAAGGGAGAAAGGGGCCCTCTTTCTTCTCCTCCCCCCCGCCGCCGCTTAAAGCCCCAAGGACACCCCTTTCCAGGCTGCGGGGAAGCGGCCTTTTGCTGCTTCCCCGCAGCCCGGAAAGCGGCGGATCGGGGCCTCGGAGGCTGCCGGTCTGGCAGCTGAGGCCCCGATACACCAGGGAAAGGCGCACCTACAGGCCGCCCCAAAGGGGTGGTCTGTAATGCGCCATCGTTTCTTATTTTAGGAGCTGAGCACAGAGCTCTTACAAGTTTTCATTATTGAGATATCCTCTTCATGGTACAATCGCCCCTTCTTAGACATGAATTTTTTATACACGGATTCAAGCATCTGTGGTTTGAAAATGTTCAAAAAAAGTATAAATTTCAAATATCAAACCTTGATTTTCAATTTTTTATAAAGGACACCATTTTGCTATGTCATTATATTTAATGGGACTTGAGCATCCACGGATTGTGTTATCCACAGGGGATCCTGGAACCAAACCTCAGTGTATAACAAGGATCCACTGTATTTTCTCGGGTATTCTTAATAACTTCAGCACATATATATGTGTTGTCTAGTTTTGGGATAATGAAAGACATAGATCCTATGCCAGTGTAAAGAAAATGATAGCCAGAAAAGGTGCACAAATGAAAGCATAGACACTATTACTGACCCTACTATTAGACAAAGGAGGCAGCTGTCTGAGGCTATAGATGTTGTGGGGCAGGCAATGTCAAAGTACTAGAGTACAGCTCAGCACCATGTGGCTCACCCTGTGCATCCCAATATGTTCCTGACCTCATTTGCAGTGGAAGACCCAGACAGTGTTCAAACAGGATTCAGCTGCATCTATTATGGTTTATTTTTTTCTCAACTGAAAGGGAGTGTCTCAGGGTGACCCTGGTTGAAACATGGGCTTTAACAAATAGTGTACATGTAACAACAATTTATAATCTATTCTGAGTTCCTGGATTATTAAACCTGAGATTAATATGAATTGTGTTCACACTCAAGAAGAAGGTGGATCTGGGTCTGTCTGTGTGAATAGGCCTGCATTTGTGTTGTTACAGGCAGTGCTGTTTTAAGGTGTTACGTTTGTCAAATTTAAGTCCCTAAAGCTGGAATATTTGTGTGTTAAATTGTTGTTTTTAACTGCTATCAAATATATTTCAATTTATGGTGACCTTAGAATGTGAGACCTCCAAATCATCCTATCATCAACCACTTAGTGCTGTGTCTTCCTTGATCTAGGCATCTGGTATACAGTCTTCCTCTCTTCCTACTGCCTTCTACCTTACTAAACATTATTGTCTTTTCTAGTGAGTCGTGTCTTCTCATGTTATGTTCAAAATACAACAGCCTCATTTTAATCATCTTGGCATCTCGCCAAGACAGGTGTGAGATGGATTAAAGTGGTTTAAACACTCCTATTCAGAATATATTGAAGGTGACAAATTATATGGCAGAAATACATGTCCTTACACAATTTCTTATAGACTTCTCAAACTTGCTGCCTACATCTTTCTGAATAAATTATACATTCTTATAGGCATATGGTTTTATAAATGAAACCTTGATCATATACACTGCCCTACATGTAAGTATATTTCTACATAAATTGTCCATGGGGCTGAGCAAGGGGAGGCACACCTCTCTTCCACTCAGTCCATAAGAAACCACTGATTAACTAGTTTGTATCTGTTATTCTGATTGATGGATATTGGACACAAAAACTTAAGACAGGTTCCGACAGCTCACTTTAGTATTTGTTGTTATGTGTGTTCAAGTCATTTCTCGTTTCTGGGGACACTAAGGTGAAAATGTCACAGGGTTTTCTGGGCAGAATTTATTCAGAAGAGGTATGCCTTTGCCTTCCTCTGAGGCAGAGAGAGTGTAATTTTCCCAAGGGTTTCCATGGCTGAATGGAGATTCAAACCCTGATCTCTCAGTGTCCTGGTCCATTATGAACCATTACACCATGCTGGCTCTCTCACTTTTATCATCACCTATATTTATAGCCAACTGGCGAGCCATTAAAGAAACCCAGTGGCTAGTATTTACTAATGTAGCTAATTGTTTTCATTTCTTGTCTGATGTCACTTTCTTGAGTTCCCTTCCTATGCTGCAATTACTGTCACAGGGAACAGCTTTGCACATAGACAGCTTCACTATTAAATATTAAATGAACTAAATTAAGCTTGAAAAATCACCTTAAGCTATTCTTCCATCTTCATTGTATAACTCAGATTTTTTTCACATTGTGGTCAGATTTCATCCGCAAGGCAAACATTCACTAGTGGCCTAGATTTTTGATATATTTAAATATAACATACAAATAAAGAGCATAATTAATGGGTCCGAACACAATCTGCCAGTTTTCTAAGTCTTTTTAAAAAAACCAGCCAAGGAACAAAAATTGAAGGGTTCTTACACCCCGGTAAACCACAGACAGGATGAGAATGGTGAGCCATGCTGCTGGGGGTTCTGGAAGCTGCAGTAAAACAAAGTAATTTCTCCCAGACTTGCACAAAAGTGAGCAACAACAAAATTGGGGCAGTTTTGGTTAATCATTAAAAGAAAATCCTTGATGAGCTTTGCTTGATAGGTTTGACATTGTGTAGAATCACAGAATCGGAAGAGAATCAGAGGAGACCACAAGGGCTATCCAATCCAACCCTCTGTCATGCAGAAATGCACAACCAAAGCACCCGCCAGATGGCCATCCACTGTTTAAAACCTCCAAAGAAGACTTCACCACTCTTCGAGGGTGTGTGTTAATAGTTA
>NC_056522.1:226827924-226910192 GCF_019175285.1 Sceloporus undulatus | reverse complement strand
TTATTATTATTATTATTATTATTATTATTATTATTATTATTATTATTATTATTATTTCTATCCCGCTTTTCTGTTAACAAACAGTCAAAGCAGCTTACAATAAAACCAATTTACAAGACTATGGAGATTATCGCACTGCGTTCTGAGAACGTTCCATATCATCACGTGATGAAAACGTTCCTGGAACGGATATTACCGCATTAGAAATCAAAACGGGATCAGAACGGGATCAGAACGGCAGTTTACCGCACTGCGATTCCTTTTTCTTGAAACCGTTCTCAGAACGGTTTGCTGTATTAAGTTTTGTGGGCTGTCTTCTGATGACGTCGCCACTCAGTGGTTGGACGGCTCGGGAGAGGCGCTGCCCCCCAGGAAAGAGGGGAAAGGGAGGCTTGGGCCATGGAGCTCGCCTCTCCTGAGTCCCTTGGCTTACTGAAATCCCTCACCTCCCTTCCCCATAGGAATCAACCCAAAAACGGAGTTTAAAATCTCTCCCAGATGCAGACCCAAAGGGCTCTCCTCTGCTCCTTTTAAACTCAGTTTTTGGATTGATTTCTATGGGGAAGAGAGGTGGGGGATTTCAGTAAGCCTAGGGACTCTGGCCGGGAGAGTGCTTCTCAGCCTCACTGAGAAGTCTTCCCTCCGAAGATTCTCTTGGGAGGGAAGGAAGGCAAGCCCCTATAAAATGCTGGGGCTTCATATGCTGGCATATGTTTGAAGAAAATAGGATAAAACCTATGTAACTTGATGGGCCAAGGGCAGAGTCCCCTCCTTGGCAGCCTGGGCATTAAGGGAGCTCCACGGCCACGGAGGTCCCTTCAAGCGGAGGGAAAGGGAGGGGACTGGGCCAAGGGCAGAGCCCCAGCAGCCATAGCAGCTCTTTAAACCGGTTAGAAAAGAAGAGTCCTCTGCTGTCATCCCATTTCCCCTTTTTGGCAGCTTGACACCCTTTTGCTTCTGTGTGTGTGCATGTAATGTGTGCCTTCAGGTTGTGAGCTTCCCTCCCCGCTTTAACTCTTGTCTGGCTCTTTGCTATGGAATTCTGGGAGTTGTTTGCTTGCTTTTCTGTGGTGCTCCAAACAGAGGAGCTTTTGTGGGTTCCCTCTTTGAGGGAAGGAGGAGAAGGTCCTGGGCATCCCTGCCATCCCTGCCTCCTGCAGGCTGCAAGCACAGGAGCCCCGCTGGACATGACACCAGAGGCCCCCTGCAGAAGCAGCCAGACCCTCTCCCTCTTGCTTTCTGCCCTGGTCCCCTCTTCCTTGAGGGAAGGAGGAACTCCATGGAGGTCCCTTCAAGCCGAAGGAAAGCAAGTTGCCAGGGAGGGGACTGGGCCAAGGGCAGAGCCCCGGCAGCCATAGCAGCTCTTTAAACCGGTTAGAAAAGAAGAGTCCTCTGCTGTCATCCCATTTCCCCTTTTTGGCAGCTTGACACCCTTTTGCTCCTGTGTGTGTGCATGTAATGTGTGCCTTCAGGTTGTGAGCTTCCCTCCCCGCTTTAACTCTTGTCTGGCTCTTTGCTATTGAATTCTGGGAGTTTTTTGCTTGCTTTTGTGTGGTGCTCCAAACAGAGGAGCTTTTGTGGGTTCCCTCCTGGAGGGAAGGAGGAGAAGGTCCTGGGCATCCCTGCCTCCTGCATTGTGACAGCACAGGAGCCCCACTGGACATGACACTAGAGACCCCCGGAGAAGCAGCCAGACCCTCTCCCTCTTGCTCTCTGCTCTGGTCTCTTCTTTCCCTCTCTTTCCCTGCTTTCCTCTTCTCTTCCTTGTCCCACCTTTCCTCCCTTTTTCCTCCCTTCCCTCCCTCCTTCTTTCCCCCCTCACACAGACACACCTTCCCTCACTGCAGTCGCTCGCCTGCCTGCCTCCCTCCCTGCCTGTCATTCTTTCAGCCAATCAGAAGACAGAGAAATGAGGGAACGGATTTGAGAACGGATAAGAATACCGCACACACTTCTCTTGGAACGTTTTCATCACGTTTCAGCTCTCTGGGAACACATTCAGAACACATTCAAATCCGTTCCCTCCTGGAACACATTTGGAACACATTTAAGCGTTCTGAGAACCCGATTGGAACACATACGTGCGGTATTCTCAAATGCGTTCCGTTCTCATCACGTGATCAGAACGTTCTCAGAACGCAGTGCGATAATCTTCATGGTAACATATATCACATCCCCAACTCACCCCCTAAAACAAGATCAAACAGTTCTTACCATCAGGATGTTCCTCCTAATTTTAGGTGGAATCTCTTTTCCTATAGTTTGATTCCATTGCTCTTTTTTCTAGTGTCTGGGACAGCAGAAAACAAGCTTGCTCAATTCTCAATATGGCTTCCTTTCAATTATTTAAACAGGGCAATTATGTCACCTCTTAACCTTGTCTTCCCTAAGCTAAACAGACCCAGCTCCTAAGTCGCTCCTCATAGGGCATGATTTCCAGACCTTCCACTATTTTAGTTGTCCTTCTCTGGCCACATTCCAGCTTGTCAATATCCCTCTTGAATTGTCATGCCTAGAACTAGACACAGTATTCCAGGTGAGGCCTGACCAAAGCAGAATAGCGTGGCATTATTACTTACTTTGATTTAGACACTACACACTATTGATGCAGCCTAGGATCATATTAGCTTATTAAGCTCCTGCATCATACTGTTGACTCATGTTTAGTTTACTGCATTACAATGCATATTTTAGACATGGAAGACAAGAGTTATTACACCTTGCCTCCTCCTTTCCTCCTTCTCAGAACTTAATGGTAAAGAACATGGGAGAAGAATTAAACAAAGGGACATCTGTGGTTCCCAGGCAGCAGCTCTATCACTGAGATTGTTCTATTCATTTTATGAATGAAGTGTAAGGCTTAGCATTAACCTATAATGGTCCAGTTTGTGAACCTAAAGAAGCCAATGTGTAGGTAAACTTATTCCAGATGGACTCTTATCTATAGAGTAGATATTCTGCTTTTCTTTTTTCACATTTCCGTTTCAGTCTCAGCAGGGACTATTCATTTTCCTCACGGACTAAAATATCATAATTTTATAGCTCTGAGTGATGCTGTCATCACCTCTTTTCACAAGTCTTTTCTCAAATGCTGTTATCAATCCTAAGTGACATTATTCTTGCCAAATTTTGAGAAATGTTTAAATTACTTCCATTTCACCTAAGGTGAAGTAAATGCCATTTTCTCTTTGTATAAGATTCAAATAAAAATGTTGAGCTTTCTTTAAATACAAATGGGGAGAGAATACAACAAAGCACATATTTAAAATAGTATTTGTCTTCTGTTTGAAGTCCCTGAAGAAGATCCTTTCCTGCAGGAACCCGAAGTGCTCAGGGTTTTGAAGGAATAAACAGTGGACCATCCAATAGCACATGACATTTGTATCCTTTTTGTTTCCAATATTAAAGTACAACATAATTGTTTCCATCATATAATTTAAATAGTATGATAATCTGTCTAGAGAAGCTAACTGTAACAATAAAAATAATTAATTTCTTCTTTACTACTGCTATGAGTCTTGAATTCTGATTGATTTCAAGGACTGCATAAATCCAATTTCAGTAGGACATATTTATTTATTTATTTTATTCAATTTCTATGCCACCTTTTCTCCCAAAATGGGATCCATGTCCTTCACTTTAGCTTTTCATCATTTGGTCATCCAGTACTTGATGACTCGGAGGAAGAGAATGCCCGGTATGGTCATAAAGGGACAACCAGGAGAACCTGCTTCCTGTTTTCATGTCACCAGGTTTATCAATTTTACTGATTAAATTATATTAGATTTTAGACGTCTTCAAACAGAGACTGGATTGCCATCTGTCGGGGATGCTTTGATTTAGATTTCTTGCATGGCAAGGGGTTGGACTGCATGGCCCTAGCGGTCTCTTCCAACTCTATGATTTTAGGGCATGTTACAGACTGCCCAGAAGGGGCAGTCTCGCGCTGCTCCCGGTTGCTCCGTGAGGGAGCCGCAGCAGCCAAACCGCGCGGTTCCCTCACGGAGCAAGAAGAAGCGCCAAAATGGTGCTTCTTCCTGGGCCCCGGAAGAGGCGTCGCAAGGCGCGCACTCGTGGCACCACTTCCGGTGCGTGACATCCAGACGCTGTGCGTCCGCGACGTCAAAATGGTGGCGCCCATCTGTATAGGGCACCACCATTTTGATGCACTCATTACATGCGAGGGGCAAGGTGCGTCAGGAAGCGCCGCCCCTCGCGCGTAATGAGAGTGCCTCAAGGGGCCCGTCTGTAACATGCCCATGATTCTATTATTCTATTACCAAACTGGGAATCATAAATTACACTTTGATTCTACCTAGTTTCAATAAGCCATAGCTTCATCCAGTTTGGATGGTAATAAGAACCCCATGTGTTTTAAGACGGGGGACATTTGATCACCTTCTCCTGGCAATGCCAGAGGGAAGAGCAAAAGTAAGTTTCTACTGAAGACTTCTTTAACTTAGGCTGCATATGTACTGCAGAAATAGTCCTGTTTGACACTACTTTAATTGCTATGGCTCAATGCTGTGAAATTCTAGGAAGTGTAGTTTTGTGAGACATTTAACCTCTTCTGTTAGAGAGCTCCGGTGCCACAACAAACTATACTTTCCAGAATTCCATAGCATTTTCTCTTCTTATTGATGTCATTATCTGAGCAGTAGATAAGTCATAGTTAATCTTTGTTCAGTAACTCATCACACATTTTCTTAGGAACATACAATAATCAGAGTCTAACAAATCCAGCATTCTGTCTATGAATCTCAAGCAGTAATCCATCAGTAAACTGTTGCCTACCCTTTACTCACCCCTTATTTAGTTTTCCACCCATCATTTCCAGTTATATTTGGCAAATGATGAGGCCTGCAAGTTCATCCCTTCATTTTATAGGCTGACAGCCTCATTAGTGGCTTCATTAGAATTAGCATGTCACACTTATAAATGCAATTACTTTCTGAAAGCTGGATAGTTTAGAGGAGATTTAATATACCAAAGTATTGTTTTAATAATTTAGATGGAGCAAAAGATAGAAGCTGATGGTTCTCAAGCCTTTATGTTATTATTGGCTAAAAGATTTGGGACTTCATGCCCTCACTGTTAATACTTTCACTTTGCTTATTGAAAGCGTTTTTAAAAATATGTAAAATATTCTTCAATGTGTGGTCCATACATAATGTGTACTATCATTTTTCTTTCATTTTCATCAATACTTCAGCTTTATACTTGCAATTTTTGTATAATCCTTTACTTTAAAAATGCTGCCATCAAGTGGCAATTTCAATGTATAAAAGATAACTTGAGTCTGATAATTTCTTCCAGAATCACAAGTAAAATGCATACAATTCTCTCTGACAAAAATAATAACCTGAAATTGTTGATAGAGTTTTGGAATCCTGTTGATTCACTTGTTTCCTCTTGTAAAGGATATATTTCCATGATATAGCAATATTGGGGATAGATCCAGAAGAAATGAAGGGGAAAGGGATTCTTAAGGTATATCAGAATCAGAAACACAAAAAAAGAGAACAAGAAAGCATCCTGCATAACATTACAAGAAATCTGATCCTGTCTAGAAGATGGACTTTCAAAAAATAAATCAATTAAAAACTCTACACTGATAATTACTCTATAAACTGACAAGACATCTGTAAAATGGAGTTGCCAGGTAAACCCTTATTACAAAGGACTGTCTCTATACTTGTGAGTGCCAGCCAGTTAGCTCATAAATCTGAGAATACCCCTGTAGCAGCCCATGAAATTGTCCATATTTTATGCTTATATATTACACTTACTACAAATGATATGATATTATATTGATATATATATATATATAATAATATATATGGACCTTTCCAAAAGGTTATATGCTTAATAAATTTATTTGCTGCCAAATATCTTTCTGATAGCCTACATTACTTATGTCATGATCAGCTTTTGATTTTTCTGATTTTATGTGTTTCAGAAGTAGATGAGGAAGAGAAAGCTATACTGATAATGCAAAGCCAACAACATGAATAATTAATAATTCTTGTGAGCAGGCCGTGTAGCAAACTTCAGCAGGCTAAACTGAGAAGGAAAACTGGTAACACACTTCATGAGATCTGACTCATGAACCTGCTGGTATAGCAGGCTATGGTGCTGGCATACTCTCAGCTTTCAAACAATATTTTGTTGATGGTAGCATGCAATCTCCCATCCCCCAACCCCCACCATTTGACCCTCTCCTTAATAGTGCTGTGTGCACAATCATGAGCTTCCATTTGAGGCTTGCAATATCTTTTAGTGACTTAACATAACTGCCTCTCTGATTAATTATTTGACTTTCAAAGTGTTCATTTTATGTTTTAACTTGCTTAGTTAAAATATAAAACAAACTCTCCTGACTCCCTAGACCTTTTCTTAGGGATCTATGACCTAGTCATCCATCTTTAGAATGTATGAGTTCATTTATTTCATTCGTCTTCTTATGTAATCCTAAATTCCCCTACTAGCAAAATTTGGAGGTTGGTCTAATTTGTTGAGCTTAACTGTTGTCAAATCAATTTTGACATACAATGACCCTATGAATGGGAGACCTCCTGTCATCAACACCACTCCTGGTCCACCTGAGTTTTGCAAGAAACTCAGATCTATGTATTGCTCAATTGAGTCTATCCATATGTAGTATGGTCTTCTTTTTTTGTGTGTGCCTTCTATGGGCCTGTACAGACAGGAAAAATAAAGCTGCTTCGGGTCACTTTGGAGGTATGCTGTTTCAATGATGCATGTGTCCTAAGAGGCTAGAAGCCACACCAAAGCCATGCTCCAGTCCTAAGTACCAGAGTGCAGCTTTGGTGCCACCTCTGGCCTCTTAAGATGCATGTATCATTTAAACAGCATACCTCCAAAGTGACCCGAAGCAGCTTTATTTGTGCCTGTCTGTACAGGCCCATAGAAGGCACACACAAAAAAGAAGACCATACAAAGTGACAATAAAAGTATAGTGTCTAGATCAAGAGAAGTAATAGTGCCACTGTTTTCTGCTCTGGTCAGGCCCCACCTGGAATATTGTGTCCAGTTCTGGGCACCACAATTCAAAAAGGACATTGAGAAACTGGAGTGTGTCCAAAGGAGGGCGACTAAAATGGTGAAAGGTCTGGAAACCTTGCCCTATGAGGAACAACTCAGGGAGCTGGGGATGTTTAGCCTGGAGAAGAGAAGGTTAAGAGGTGATATGATAGCCCTGTTTAAATATTTGAAAGGATGTCATATTGAGGAGGGAGCAAGCTTGTTTTCTGCTGCTCCAGAGAACAGGACCCGGAACAATGGATGCAAGCTGCAGAAAAAGAGATTCCACCTCAACATTAGGAAGAACTTCCTGACAGTAAGCGCTGTTCGACAGTGGAAAAAACTCCCTCGGAGTGTAGTGGAGTGTCCTTCCTTGGAGGTCTTTAAGCAGAGGCTAGATGGCCATCTGCTGGGGATGCTTTGATTTGGATTTCCTGCATGGCAGGGGGTTGGACTGGATGGCCTGTGCAGTCTCTTCCAACTCTATGATTCTATGATTCTATGACCTGAAGCAGCTTTATTTTGGCCTGTCTGTACGGACCCTATCTTGCCAAGCATTGTTGTCTTTTTTAATGAGCCATGTGTTCTCATGATATGTCCAAAGTACAACAGCCTCATCTTGGCTTCTAGAGAGAGTTCCAGCTTTGCTCTAGGACCTATTCATTTGTCTTTTTGGCAGTCCATGGTATCCACATTAATGGCATGATTTAATGCTGCTCCTAGCTTTGCAGTATTTATTGACTTCAAGTGGATAAAAATATGGAAGGATTCCACAATAGCAGAAACACAGCCTCCCGGATACACCTCAGCTTAAGAGAGTGCTGAGGAGCTGTTTGGTAGAAATGCACACTCTGAAATTACAATTTTCCACTGCAGTGCTGAAGAATCTCAAATATTCATTAAGGATGGTTAGACATAAACTTCTCCAAAGAAAGATTTATATTATTACCAAAGGACAGGGATGAAAAAAGCCCCCTTTGGGTTGAGGATCTATTATGTCTGAGTGAGTACAGTTTGCACTGTGAATGTCTGAAATGCAGTCCATATATGTTTGTTTTGATACAGTTCTGCTTTTATTATTGTTTAAAAAGTAGATATATTTAATTGTGTTGAAATGCAAATGATTATTTATTAAACAAATGTAATACCACTTATTTGTCCACAAGGGCTGCTTTGTTGGATTTGACCTGGCTCATGCTGTTGGCAATGTGGAACTACATTTACATGAGTGGGAAGTAGACTTTGCCTGTTGGTGCTCCTATAAGGTAAATAAGTTTTCCAAAGTATTAGTAATTACTTTCAAATGGTGCTCCAAGGCTCCAAGTCAAACAGAACAACTGATTAAAAAGTTGACAGTTCCCTATTTATTTTACATAAAGTTTTCAATGGTGCTATATTATGAGGATTGGACTACAGACTTTATCACACCAGGCTGCTAAGATGCCACCATCATGTTAGTGTAGGAAACACAAAAATAGTGGTTTGAGAGCAGACATTTTCACACACCTCTGTCAAAGTACCATGGTGCTGCTATAGTCTCAGGTTCTGTCATCTGTATGCTGGACTTCATAATCATGCTTTCTGCCCTGTGACCTTCCCAGCATGAATTTCACACTGTATTTATTGTACTTCTTTTATTTTCAGTTGTGCAGTCACAGCAATTGTTTAAGTAGAAAAAGAAAAAGAAAGAAGAGAAGTTGAAAGAAAAAAAAAAAGCAAAATATCCTGCTTGGGAATAACAAAGGGAAAGAGGGAGAAAGAAACTTATCACATGTGAACTGATAGTGGAAAAATCAGTGTGATGGGTTATGCCTGTCAATGAAAAGGAAGGGGTAGAAGGTAAAGAGACTATAGGACAGACATGGCATCATGTGATAAGGAATAGCCACAGACACTACTCTGCTATAATTCTGCTTTGGCAGTCTTGTGTGATAAAGTCCTAGGGCTCTAGGAGACCACGTTCCAATTCCCTGCTCAGACAAGGAAACCCACTGGGTGACTGTGGGCACGTCAGACTCTCTTAGCCTGAGAAGACAGCAGTGGTAAACCTCTTTGGAAAAATTTTTGCCAAGAAAACTCTATGATAGGATTGTCAAGTTGCATCTGACTTGTGTGCACATAACAGTGTACCAATTGTCAATTTAAAACAGTCTTTAAGAAACACTTCAAAAGGAAGTTAAACCTTCTGCAAGTTTATAGGGAAGGGGAGTTTAAAAAATATGGAACAGCAATTGAAGAAACTACTTTATAGCCTCTTAGCCAATATTGCAAGAAGCTATGCAGTTTTAGAGAGAAAGCTATTTCAGGAAAGTCTCTCTTCCTGTATCACATTCACACTATACTTATATCAAAGACACCCTGTACTTCATAAAGAGGTCACTTTATTCTTATGTATGTGATAAAACCAAAAAGATATTTTAATGCTGACTTCTGTCTTACAGTACCTGAATTCTGGAGCAGGAGGTCTGGCTGGTGCTTACATTCACAAGAAACATTTCCAGACTGTGAAACCAGCGTAAGTCTATTAGGATAGAAGATCTATCCTACTATTGAAAAAAAAGATGTATTATCTATCTGCTTGTGTGAGCATTCAGTTTAGATGAAATCCATAGATTATTATTCTGTACATCTCCCTTTAAAATTGTTACACAAATGAAAATGTATACTAAAGATGCAATTCTATACCCACTTTACCCAGGAGGAAGTCCTGTTCACTTCAATTAACTTGTTTCTGAATAGGTTTGCCTAGGATTGCACTACAACAGTGTAGTTTTTTACATGTTTACTCTATGAGGCTGAAGAACCTTTCTACAGATGTATATGTAGAGATCTTTACTGGGAGAATGCACCACTGAACGCAAGAGGAATTGCTTTTTGAGCAAATGTGTACAGAATTATGCTGTTAATCCATCTGATAGTCTTGATAAGGAGTCTATACTTAGGACAAGATTCTACTGTTAGAACAGAATATGGAAAACAAAATGGTTCCCATTTGGCAAACGAGTCAGAGAAGGATGCATCGTATCACCTATTTGTTCAACTTGCGTGCAGGAAATATCATACAAATAACAGGTTTAGACTCAGAAGAAGAAAGATTGGAAGAAGAAACATTAACAATTTAAGTTATGTGGATGACACCATACTAGCAGAAGCATTAAGAAAAAAGTGCAAAGGCAGATTTAATGCTGAATATAAAGAAAACAAAAATAATGACCACAGAGGATCTAAATAAATTCACCTTAGGCAATGAGGAAATCGAAATAGTTAAAAAGTTCCCATACTTTGAATCAAACATTATTCAGAATGAATACTGCAATAAAAAAGAAGACTGGTAATGGGAAGGTCAGCTAAGAAAGAACTAGATAAGATCCTAAAGATATACAACTGAGCACTAAAGCCAGAATTGTCCAAGCCATAGTTGTCCAAAAATTCACATTACCATTTATGGATGTGAACTAATTGGAGATGAAGAGTGCTGAGAATACTGTGGACAGCCAAGAAGACAAACAGGGCAGTAGAAAGTGAGGAAGACTGAATGTCAGATGGATAGACTCAGTCAGGGAGGACACAGCCCTGAGTTTTCAGAACCTAAGCAAATGATCAGAGGACAGGTGGTCTTCGAGATATTTCATCCACAGGGTTGTCATGAGTTGGGGTAAACTCAAGGACAGTTAACAACAACAAAAATGCTATGAACCAGAAATATTACAGAAGTCATGGTGAATGAAGAGAGAACTGTGATTTTTGGTGCTATTAATTAAAGAGCACTGCTTTACCATTCATGTCCTTTTCTCTTCCTTACTCCATGTCTTCATTGCAGCAATATGTAACATCTGTCTGAAACATCTGCAACATTTGTCTGAAAAAAAAATCACATATTGCACTTCAGCTTCTGCACAGAGCTAAGATCATGCAGCTTTTTTTAAAAAAAACTTTTAATCTCTCTCACATGCAAGTAAAAGTTAGATGCCCTAGGAATGTAATGGAGTACATTGCCTTTCATATCCCTCTACCTTTATAGCTTTCCTGGTATATTATTGGTCTGTTTCAATCTGGAAACCTAAAGGATCACACATCACAGTGTTACTCATGGTTCTAGCTGAATGTACTACCAAATGTACATGTCCATCAGTTTACACCCATGTGCATCAAATGCACATCACATGCACATTTGTGCACATCTGCATATTTAATGTCACTGTAGAACTGAATACAGATGTTCTGCATGAGAAAAAATGTCCAATAGGTTATATAAGGAAACATACATAAGACATGAATGAGTGAGTGACATACAGTATATATAAGACATGTGTGAGAGCCAGTGTGGTATAGTGACTTGGGCATTGGACTGTGACCCTGGAGACCATGAATCAAATCTTTGCTCAGCTATGGAAATCCACTAGAGGAATGTGAAGGTCAGCTACGAAAAAACTAGATAAGATCCTAAAGAGTAAATATATACAACTGTGCACTTAAGTCAGCATTGTCCAAGCCATAGTCACACACTCTCAACCTCAGAGGGAGGCAAAGGCAAACCTCTCTGAAGAAATCTGTTCTAGCAGAGTTTCTTTCTTTTGTCTCAGATGCTGCTGCAAATAACCACACATAACAACAAGTTTGGAAGAAAGGCCACAACTTTATTAGCAAGCAATTGGTAAGGGTTGGCACCAAGCATGAGGTCAGGATCTGCGAAATCAAACAACCCCACATTTGTCTGATTATCCAAAAACCTGGCACCCACCAGGCGCTTGGGATGACCTAGGGGCTAAGGAACACAACTTGACCGCAAAACATGCCATGCGTTCACATATTATTATTATTTATTATTATTAGTTTTTATTTATACCCCGCCTTTCCATATGATCAAGGCGGCTTACAACAGAGTCTCAGAATACAAAGCAAAACAATGCACAGGAAAAAACAATGCAATACCATACAATGCCAACAATACAAAAATACAGTACATAATACATAATACAATACAGAAAAAAACAGTATAATACAAAGCAGAAAAAGCAGTATAATACAAAGCAGAAAAACAATCTCCTGACAATAAAACCTACACCCCCCCTCTCAAATTCCCTCCCTCCAAAAAGACCGCAACAGCAGCGCCAGGCAAATTGTCCTTGGCGCTCCTCCCCGATGGTATAGGGGTAAAGGAGAGTCCTTTGGGCCGCAGCCCAGATGGAAGCGGGCGGCGTCCTCTTCGGGGAGGCCGGCGAGCCGGCTTATGAGGGGCCACTCTCACCTGGCCCCTTCCCTTCCAAAGACGCCGCCGCGGCAGCAAACAAAGAGTCCTCACCAGGGCCGCTGCCAGGTGGAAAAGGCAGCAGCTTCCTCCAGGGCAGCAGAGAGTCCCTTGGGCCGCAGCCCAGATGGAAGCGGGCGGGCGGGTGGCGTCCTCTTCGGGGAGGCCGGCGAGCCGGCTTATGAGGGGCCGCTCTCACCTGGCCCCTTCCCTTCCAAAGACGCCGCCGCGGCGGCAAACAAAGAGTCCTCACCAGGGCTGCTGCCAGGTGGAAAAGGCAGCAGCATCCTCCAGGGCAGCAGGGAGTCCCTTGGGCCGCAGCCCAGATGGAAGCGGGCGGGCGGGCGGAGTCCTCTTCGGGGAGGCCGGCGAGCCGGCTTATGAGGGGCCGCTCTCACCTGGCCCCTCCCCTTCTAAAGACGCCGTCGCGGCAGCAAACAAAGAGTCCTCACCAGGGCATATTCACTAAGCCCCTAGTCACCGGGAGGCACTCCCGCGTTATGGCCCCCGCAATGGCCATACGCCTGCCCTATTCACCCCCGGGTATCTATTGACTCCCAACCAGAGCTCCATAGCCCTGGTACCACACCGTGCAGATCCTGGCCTATGCTGCCGCCCCAAGTTGTGACAAAAACCCCACAAAACAGCGGTGGGTGGGCGGAGGAAGCTGCTCCTGTCTTCTTCCCTTCCTAGCTTGGCTCCACACCGTGCGAAGCCAAGCGCCGACTGGGGGACGGGGCCTGCAGCACGGCCTAATATAGGCCTAAGCCCCGCCCCCCCACGTGTGCTGCGGAACTCCTCCTCCAAGGCAGCCCAACCAATGGGCTGCCCTGGAGGACCGGAAGCTCCGCACCACTGAGCCCGACTCCCAGAGCATCGCAGGGCGGAAGGACCACCCCTTCCGCCCCGCGCACCAATAGAGAGCCAGGGCAAGCCCCAGTGCATACTGGGGCTTGTAGTTTTTGCCACCTCTAGCGGCAAAACGGTCTGCCCGGCTAGCGGGCGACTGTTTTTTTACCCAAACTATTAATTACCTAGATTAGGATAATGGCTTCTATGTAAATCTAGATTAAAGCCATTAGTAAGCTTTTGTTTTAAACTACAAACTACATGTTTTTTGTTTTTCAGTTCTTAGGAAAGCATAAAGAGCACATTTCTGCTACTCTGCTAATTTAAAGCTAGACCCTAACAGGCGTGGCTTTGACATTTTTGATATTCAATATTTTTTTCCCTTAGCAAAGGTTGAAGCACTTAGGAAACATAAACTACACCACAGGGATGCACTCCCTGCATTCCTCTAGTTTTTGCCCATAATTGTGTGTAACCAACCAACTGCTCTTTTCACCATTCATCCTCATTCCTTCATAGAAAAAAGGGTTCTCCGCTTTAGTTTTAAAATATTGCACCAGATATGTATGCCAGAAAAGAAGAAGCATGCATCCTATAAACAATTAAGCCCATGAGACAGTCTTGATGCTGTTTCCCACTCAAAAAGCACCATCTAGACCCGGTGGTTCAGCAGCGAAGAACACTGCCTCCAAAGATGTGCTTAATACATACAAATGTAGGATAAAAAATTGAAAGTGTTCATAAATGTGGCATATAATGGGAAGTGAGGTTTGTGACATTTGAAAATTCATAATATGGCAAGTATAAAGTATAAAGGGAAGTGGATTTTGTGACATTGCAAATAGTCTCACAGAGATGAATCAGCATGTGATCATGATGCCTATGTTCTACTTAGAATTCATAATTTTTGAATGTGGTATTTGGGAATTCTATACTATGAAGGGTACGTACTCATATGATAATTTCTTTTGCATTCACACTACTTTGGCTTTGGGATGGACTCTGTGTCCTTCTGTGGTGTGATAACCATCCACGTACTTGTGTTCATTTCCGAATTGGTCCTACTATCTTTTCTTTCAAAATTGAGAGACATTCTTCCCATGTGATAAAGTCCTTAGATAAATTGGGCTGTAAGAGCTCATTGTAGGTGGGTCACTTACTGGTTTTAACATTGCCACGATTTGTGCCAAATTGGAAAAATGAGGGATGCATCTCACATTCATAAATAAGAGTTGAGTAGTGGATTAGAGCCTCCTAAAACATCTTGTAAGATTCACCACCAAACCCTTCAAGGCCAGAGATTTACCATTTTTCAACTTTTGTATTGCAATAGTAACTTCTGGGGTAGCTGGGCTGTTTGGCAATTCCCTATGTTGTATTGATGGATTTGGCTGGTAAAGAACACACGTAGCACTCAAAGTCCTCCTTCTCCATTAGCTCAAAAGTATATAGCTTTTCATAGAACTCCTTAAAAAGTATTTGGGATTGTTTTAGAATCAACTATAGTTCTTTGATTGCTCTGTCTTATAACCAGAATGTTTCTCCTTCTTTTCCTCTCAAGTCCAAAACACATTACAGAAATAATCCAATTTGTGACTGCTTTAACTGTCCTGGCTCACTCCAAGGGAATTCTAGCAACTGTAGTTTGTGAGGCATTCAGCTGTCTCTGTCAGAGAGCCCTGGTACCAGAACAAACTATAATTTCCAGGATTCCCTATCACTGAGTCAGGGCAGTTAAAGCAGTTTCAAACTAGATTATTTCTGCAGTGTGTTTTGGACCTTGGTTACAAGGCTAGTTAGCATTTTATATGACCTATTACCAAATTCATAATAGTTCCTTTTGAAATAGACCTATAATGTATGGATTTTATCTATATCTAATGCTCTCTCAGCTCAGTTCAGCTTTTCTGGCAGAAACTTCAGAGACTAGTTTGGTGCAACTATGTTCCTATGTCATTCAGATAAATGATCTGAGTTATCAGTTATCTATTTTTTCTTTCTTTTTTACTGAGATATGCTGATTCACTTCTAAGGATGTCAGCAGAGATGTCCTGGTACACCTACACATCCACATTCCCATATTGCAAATTAGGCAGCACATTGAGCACTTTCAAGACTTGCATTTTATATGAATATCATGCAAATTTTACAATCCTATCTCTCACTCTTTCTAGCACCTGCAGTTTTGGCTGTGTACCCAAGAATCTGTGCATGAGCTCTGGCTCTTCTTCAGTCACTCTCAAGCCAGGGCAGATTGTTAAATGCCATGTCCACAATTAAATAAGCAACATTACTATTGGTCTCCTTCCCCTCAGGAATTCCATGAACAGAGGTTAACCCTGCAGTTTCTGTTCCCCGGATCTTTGAGCTTACTCTCAAGGAAAGCTCTGCATACATGGAGCTGACTGAGTAAAGTGTTCATATTTTAGATTGAGATTTAATGTTTCTGATGCCATGGTTTCAATTTTAGGAATACTAGCATGAGCTTGTTAAATTTGAGATCTAAAGTATCATTCACATGTCAGGGATGATGGGAGTTGTAGCTCTTCACCTCTGGCTCAAACTCACCACCTTGTTGTGCACCGCGCTGACCAGTTTTGGCCAGTGGTTATAGCTTAGCAGAGTTACAGAGAATAGGCTGAAGACCCTGACAAATTCTCCAAGCCTTCTCTCTTGCTTCCACAGAAGTCTTCAGGATCCAGCTGGCTCTTGTAGCTTCACACACTCTTGACACCAGACAACTCAGTACTGTAGTCTTAAATAAAAGATCTACTTTATTCTACTATATACAGCTCCAAAACTATCCAACACAACAATACTCTACTCCTCACTCTACTACCCACTACTACTACCCACAAAATACATTGGGATTCATAGTCATTCTTATAGTCAATGCAAGATACCACCCACTGTTGTCTGTTTCCACCCAGTAGGCGTGTACACCATTCTCATTGGTTCTCTTGGTTCATCCTACAATTAGTGATTTCATCATCTCAGCCTTGACCACTTAACAATTGTCAGGTGTGTCCAATTATCCACTTTACATTTCTGTCCTTGGCAATTAGGACTTGTTAATTGTATTACCATTTACACCTGTGTGGTTCCTAATTGGATTCTGCTGAGTCACCCTGACTCTCACATACATATTTTATTTCATTTACTGTATATCCCATGTTGCTTTTTTTCTTGACATCACATCCTTGTTAAATTTTGCCCAATATTCTTTAAATAGTTCACGTAGGTGGTCATCTATTTTGCGATCCAGTTTTCCCATTGCTGCCTGGTCACCTCTTGTGCTGCCACAAGCTGCCATATTGTCCTCCTCTGAATGCAAAGGGAACTTGTGAAGGGAGTCCTTGTCTATATTGTCCTCCTCTGAATGTGAAAGGAATGCACCAACAGGATAGCTAGTAAGGACATGGCTCCATGTCCAGATGTTATTGGAGATATTCACCAAGGTGGCTCACCAGAAATCATTAAGTTTAATACTCACACTGCAGACTAGATTGAGAAAAAGCACTGGGTGTTTCCCAGAGCAAGAGAACTAAGCACCCATTTTTGTCCTGTGCCAAGACACACCCTTGGTTCAGCCTATATACATATAGATTTTAGAAGAATATGCTTTTTGCTATAAACTTTTTAAAAAATATATCTTTTAGCAGATTTTAAATATCTTTGATTAGGGAATAAAATCAAAGGGAAAAAATCTCTGGCTAATAGTACTTTAATAGTGTCATATTTTCATTAAAATTATGTTGAAATATAAAGCTAGAAAGCATTAAGCAAAGATCTGTATTATCAAAGTCTTTATAATCTATGAAAATGAAGAGCTATTTGATGGGAGGTTTGTGGCATAAAAAATTTTCTAGTAGTTATCACATACTTTAAGAATAGTAGCATAATTATATATTTAAGATATTTTAATACATAAAAATATGTCTTTCCAGCTTTAAGAAAACTCTGGGAGTTATTTTGATGTTAACTAAAATAAGAGGACTGAAATTGAATTTTGGAGATAAAAGATAATATGGTACAAGCACAATTACATTAGATACAATGCCTTGGCTGGCTAGACAGATAACAATATTATTCACAACAGTCTAGACACAACTCTGATTAATTCTTGGAATCATTTTGTCCACCTGGAATTGAAAAGCTATCCTGAAACATATAAGCTGAATTCCTCAAATTCTCATTTGCTAGATATAAAATGTAAAGGAGTTTGATGCTTTTAAAAAAGTTTTCCTTTGATTTTCATATACTGTATTTATCTATTTCACTTGTATTGGTCTGCATGGTGATATGGCACATTTCTATCTTACTTTATCTCTGAGTTTATATGTGGTCTACTTTATGTAATTTTAAACACATGTATATACTGTAGTTATATTTCTGCAAAAGAGCTGACTTTTTGTTCTTTCCCTTCCCACAACATCTATCCTAGAATTTAAAGGAGAAAAAGTGCTCTGGGGCTATAAAGGCTAGTGCATCTTGTAGAATATGTTGAAACCTAACTAAATGCTATTGGCCATATACATTGCTTTCCATCATTATGTCTTCTAAAGTCATGTTAAATCTGAGGTGTTCTCTCTCTCTCTCTCTCTCTCTCTATATATATATATATATATATATATATGCCCTTTTCTGTCTTTCATTCTTTCTTGTGCCTGTTCTGACCTTAACAAAATCACACAAGAAGAATTGTGTATTGGAAAATACCTTCTGCCTCTTCTCTTTAATCTTCTACTGCTTTAATGATATTTTTAAATACATTATAGAAGATAATTTGTAGACCTGATGGTTGTAGATTCCTAAAATTATTTGAAACAAGTAAAATAGAAAAACATTTACATGTATAAGGAAGGTTTGTTTCAAATAATGAAAAGAGCAGAGTTCCCCATAATTTCTGAAAGGGCAATAATAGTATAGTATTAATTTTTATCATCAACAGAGCTGTGGGAAGGGGACAAATAGCAGATGAATACAGCAACACAGCTGCACAAAATAACGTGTTGGTTCCATATTTACATTCAGCAGAGCTGGTAACAAGAAACACTGTGGGACAGGAGTTTTAGTGGACTTCTTTCTGCTGCAGTTCCCTATCTCTCCTGAAAATCTATTCCAGAGAATGAAAGGAATGGATTCTGAAGGAGGTGTCGAACAGAACTGTTGCCCCATGACCTTTCTTCAGCAGAAAACCTTTACTGGATCCTGGTTTCTTCCACAAATGGAAGGGGTCTTTACATTTGTCAGAGCCAATCTGTAGTCTGCCAGAGATTATATATTAGTGATGGTGATGGTGGTGGTCATATAAGAGATAGTAACAGGTTGAGTCTCCTTATATGAAATACATGGCACTAAAAGTGTTTTGAATTTGAGATTTTTATTTTATTTTATTTTTTGCATTTTGGAATATTTGTATATACATAATGGGATATCTTGGAGATGAAATCCAAGACATGAAATTTCATTATGTTTCTCATGCACCTAATGCACAAAGCCTGAAGGTAGTTTTATATGCAGTATTTTTAAAATTTTGTGCATGAAACAAAGTTATTATACATGGAACTGTAGAATCATAGAATCATAGAGTTGGAAGAGACCGCAAGGGCCATCCAATCCAACCCCATTCTGCCATGCAGGAAATCTAAATCAAAACATCCCCGACAGATGGCCATCCAGCCTCTGCTTAAAGACCTCTAGGGAAGGAGACTCCACTACACTCCAAGGGAGTGTATTCCACTGTCGAACAGCCCTTACTGTCAGGAAGTTCCTCCTAACGTTGAGGTGGAATCTCTTTTCCTGCAGCTTGGATCCATTGCTTTCGATCCTAGTCTCTGGAACAGCAGAAAACAAGTTAGCTCCCTCCTCCATATGGCATCCCTTCAAGTATTTAAACAGGGCGATCATATCACCCCTTAACCTTCTCTTCTCCAGGCTAAACATCCCCAGCTCCCTAAGTCGTTCCTCATAGAGCATAGTTTCCAGACCCTTCACCATTTTGGTCGCCCTCTTTTGGACATGCTCCAGTTTCTCAACAGCCTTTTAAAAGTGTGGTGCCCAGAACTGGACACAATATTCCAGGTGGGGACTGACCAGAGCAGAATAGAGGGGCACTATTACTTCTCTTGATTTACACACTATACTTTTATTGATGCAGCCTAAAATCACATTGGCCTTGTTAGCTGCAGCATCGCACTGTTGACTCATGTTCAACTTGTCGTCTACTTGCACTTCTACATCCCTTTCACATGTAGTTTCATTCAGCCAGGTGTCCCCCATCCTATATCTGTGCATTTCATTTTTCTTCCCTAAGTGCAGTACCTTACATTTCTCCCTGTTGAAGTTCATTTTGTTAGCTTTGGCCCAGCTTTCTAATCTATTAAGCTCATTCTGAATTTTGATCCTGTCCTCTGGAGTATTAGCTATTCCTCCTAATTTGGTGTCATCTGCAAATTTGATAAGTATATTCCCAATTCTGTCATCCAAGTCATTGATAAGATGTCCTGATCTTAGCCATATTTTGGATTTTTGAATATTTTGGATTTCAGAATTCCAAAAAAAGGGATACTCAGTCTTAGTACAGCGCGCCCGCGTCACACACGGGCACGCCTTATGTGGCTTGAGCATATGCGCTCAAGCCGCAGGGTGCATGCAGGGCGGAAGGGGTGGCGCGTCCCATTCAATTGAATGGATGCATGCGCCCATTGCGCCCCGCGTGCCGCCGCGCCGCGCCGCGCCGCCACCGTGCACGAGCCCCATTGTTTACAATGGGGCTTGAGCATAGGTGGAATTCGCCTTACGCGGAGGGATCTGGAACGGATCCCCGCGTAAGGCGAGGACCCACTGTACAGTGTCACCAACTGTACATGTTGCTTTATTTAATCACATAAACAATAATGAAATTCCTCTTACCAGGAAGCACATAGTCAAAAGCAAAAAATACAGCAGAAAAGGAAATTGAGAACAATGACAAATAGAAGTCGAAGGCTTTCATGGCCGACATTCATTGTTTTTTGTGGGTGTTTCAGGCTATGTGGCCATGTTCTAACAGAGTTTCTTCCTGATGTTTTGCCAGCAACTGTGGCTGGCATCTTCAGAGAATGTTGACAAATGACAAATAGAGTTTGAAACTGGCTGCAGTTAGGAATATGAAGTCTTTAAAGATAGCCTATGTATGCATTTCATATGTCAATGACCAATCTTGGATTATGAATATTAGTCCCAAGCAATCACACCCTTTGTATCTTTACTTTTCTCATTTCTGTTTTCTGCCCGCAACACCAGGATATTTCAGGTCTCCCAATAAGGCAGAGGGGGGAAAAAGTGAATTTGTCTGTGTCATAGTATTCCATTTTACAGCTGATTTAAATGCAGAACAATTTACAAGATGCCATACAATCAAATAAAGTAGAATTTAACTGCTATTGAAGTTGCAGACATTTTGCTGTGTCTGGAAGGTCTTTAAACATCATTTGAATCAAGGATGACACCCAGTGGCCAGATGAGTTCATTCCATTCCATAAACCTGGACTATGATTTTATTTATTTTGCCTTTCAGCTTCCTCTTTAAAAAGTAATTAAATTCCTGTCCATTTGATCTCCCTGTTGTCATGTAGATGATATGATCAATTGTTTTTGCCCTGTGGCCAATATTATGCAACCTTTCTCTTTTCCTAGTATGGATTTTTTTTAAAAAATAAATAAATCTGATCTTTCATATTCTCTTCACATTATTGATATTTATAGGAAAGTAATTTGTCTGGAATTTATTAAATTAGAACATAAGCTGTGAATTATAGCTTTCTTTAAACAAAATGCCAATGGGGTATGCTACTGAAGAGCCCTTATTCTTGCCACAAGTAAAAGAAGTTTATGTTTAATAACACTTATCAAGATGTATTAAGATGTAGTCTGTCTCTAATCTCATTTGTCTTGCTTTGGTTCAGATAAACAAATGTAATTTACATTTTTTCAAAAACACAGGCCATGAAACAGCCTGCAGTTCTAGGTTATTCAGTATATAGGGTGAGTCTCCCTTGTCCAAAATGCTTGGGACTAGAAGTGTTTTAGATTGTAAATTTTATTTTATTTTTATTGGATTTTGGAATATGTGCATATACATAATTAGATAGCCTGTGGCTAATACTCTAGAGGATATTATCAGAATTCAAAATGAGGTTAACAGATTAAAAAGTTGGACTGGGTAAGCAACATGCACTCCACAGCAGTGTTTTTGTGGGCCCCAGGGCCCACTGAGGAGTAAAATAAAATACCCTGTAGTAAGGATTGCAGGGCATTACCTCCATGGTTGGTGCCCCCTGGTCCTCCCCATGGTTTAAACAAAATCTTCATGAATGTTTTAATTATTTTAACCACAACTGGACTCTAGGGGGCATGGGGGCATTGCTGCATGTGTTGTTTGCCTTCATGTTATTTCTGACCTATTGCGACTCTATCATGGGGTTTTTGGGCAAGTTTTTTTCAGATGGGGTTTGCTGTCCTCTGAGGCTGAGAGACGTTGGCTTGCCCAAGGTCACTTAGGGGCTGTACCTACGGGCATCTCAGCACAGCCCCTTTCAGCCCTGGATGGAGGCTGTGGCAACCACATGCCACAGCCTCCGGAGAGAGTAAAAGAAGCCCCAAAGGGGCATCATAAGTGCCACGGTGTGGTGTCATGATGGCTCTTCTGTGCAGTGCCATTTGGGCGCTGTGCCCAGCATGCATCATTATGGCGCACGTTGTGTGGATGAGCACACACCATAATGGCAGCCAGGTGGCATGGTAAGGGCTTTGAGCATGCAAATGCTCAGCCCTCACTGCACATACAGGCTGGCACAAAGTGCCGGTCTGTACAGCCCCTTAGTGGGTTTACATGGCTGAGCCGGAATTTGACCCTGGGCCCCAGAGTCATAGTCCAGCACTGAAACCACTATACTGTGCCGAGCATTACCACCACAATTTAGTCCTTGGAGAAGCTTTATTTTAAAAAAAAAAACACAAGACCTATTTTAGAATAGAAAGTGACTGACCAGGGAAGCCCAAAAATATGATGAAATGTCCCCAATTTAGAACTTGATGGGATCTGAGCAAAAGAAGAGAAGAGAAAATAGTTGTGGGGTAGGGATGCAGCCACCCAGGTCTTTTAAGGGACTAATATGCCCCTCAATGTTTTCACACATGCCTAGCCTTACTTTAGACATATGAATTCTAGTTTCATATAAATATTTGTATATATGAGATAAAACTGCTCAGAGTTCATTATATGTGTGATGACATCCATAAAAATATTGATGTGGACACATGCTAAGTTCTAGCTTCTGGGAGAACATTACAAATATTTCTGGTCGTGAATATGATGAGCCTGTACAAAAGAATGGATTTCATATAATGAAATTAGTTGTGAATATGAAGGTTCAGAGAGATATAGACTCAGGATGCTTCCAAGGTCTTGGAAATATTGGATGTAAACTACAGTATGAGGATGGGCTTTGTCTGAACCAAACTAAAACATATCTGGTGATACTTTAGTCCCTAAATGGAAATGCTGGAAGCCTAAAGAAAACATGGGCTTCTAAAATTCACTGTTTAGTTTGATAGGAATGTCAGAAACACAGTAAAAGACTATATAATATAGTGCTATACAAATATCAGTTATGGGAAATTCATGATGGGAAAACTTCTGCTGGCCAATTGGGCCCAGGACACCAAAATAAATACAAAACTAAACCAGATCATGTCCAAAGCACAGCAATATCCAATGTATTGGCTGATGAGAGGGGAACAACTGGAAGTATTTGTAGTTTGGTGAGGCTCCAGCACTCATTGGCAGAGAAAGTGAAAGACCTTGTGAAACTACAAATCCCAGGATTCCATAGCACTTACAGTGGTTTAAAAGTGTATTATTTCTATAGTATGGATGCACCCAAGGTCTACATATTTCCAAATGATGGGCATTCATAAACATCTCTGTCTTGTCTTTTTAATTTTTTTTAATTCACAGTTCATAATTATCAACAACAAAGCAGATACTATTTAACAGTATAAACCTCTCTGTCTTGAACATTTGGCCTGTCATTAGATTCATACTCTGCCAATGACTTGAAATGTGAAGAATTAATAAATTAGAGAACATTTTGAGGACATTCAGTATGTCTTTCTGTCACATTCAGATTTGCTTCAGCAATGCCTAACATTACTGTTTTGTTTTCATCTGATTGTGGTTCCCATACTCAAATATGTTCAGGCCTGAAGGCACTTGTGATTACATGAACCAGGTATTGTACTAATTGGAAGTACATGTAGAAGACTGTTAATAGAGCTGGAGCAATTTCTGTAGAAGGGGTAATACCTTTTGGAGCTACTACAGATACACAAATGTCTGCCATTATGTGTACAAATTCCTATGACTAGTTCGTGGTAATAGCATCTTTCTTCTTGTAAAGTGTAGGCTCATAGAAAACCAATGATGGTGATGGTCACTTTATACCACACTTTTCTTTGGAAGAGGTCAGGATGACAGTCTACATAAAACATAATAAAAATTTAAAACATACAAATATATAAAATCACAAATCTAAAACACACCTCTAAAATTGCATATATACAATCCCCATATAATCACACAGAAGGAAAAGAACTATCTGTCTCTCTCTCTCCAAACATACAAACAAACATACAAACACACACACACACACACACAATAATGCAAACCACAATAGTGAAACCAGAATAATTTGCATAAAGCCAAATAGTTATACAGTAACAGGGGTATATTCCCTGGTGGTTTTCAGGTTTGGGAATGCTATTTTCTAGGGGTATGCTTGTCTAAATGATCCATTCCCACTAGAGAGAATGAATAATTTAAATAGTGTTGTCCTTACTGCATGAATATTTTTTTAAAAAAACTGTAGTTTTTTAAAGGCATCATGCTAGAGAGACAAAGTCTTCCCAACTAGACTTGCCATTTTCCAGTTGCCGCTAGTGAGAGGGTAGCAGAGGGAGCATTCAAGAGATGATGCCTACCTATTGTCTGCTATCATAGCAAATGACAGGGAATAGATTGTGCTCAGCTCCTTCCAGCCTCTCTTGCTTTATAGCCACCTGGGGGTAGATGTTAGGGCATCCAAGGGAGGAGGTAATGACATTATCCTTGGAACTCCAAAGGATGTCTGAGAGGTCCCAGAGGATGCTTGTATCATCATGGGCTGGCAAGCAGACCATACCTGAATGCATCACCATTACCACTGGTTTTCTATGAGCCTATACTTTACACATACCTGATGATTCCCAGCTGTACCCTCCCACTACAAGATCATGTTATGGGTGGGTGAAGGGATAGAAAAATCCTGAGTATAAACGAAAGACCATCTCCTCCCCTGCAAGCCAATCTTCAAAAACTACACGGTTTTCAAGTTGTTATTACAACAGGGATAAAACTGGATGAATTATTTCCCCCTCTTTCCCCAGTGCCAGAGCAGAACTGTGTTCCATCATAGGCAGGAAGCAGTCTCTTTCAGCATTATCAGCAATGACAACTTTTTCACCAATAGTGAAATACTAAAGACGATCATATAAAATGGTGTCAGTTCACTGGCTCATAAGATGGATCTGGAAGTAAGAATTTTCTTTTCTTTCTTTTTTAAAAACCTAACAATACGAATTTAAAATGCATTAAAAGTAGGAGCCCTGCCAGAACCAAGTGAATACTTACCATTTATCTTCATTAAAGATACTGGTGAAGTACTCATATCTTAAATATCACTTTTGGATGACAAATTTAAAAAAATCTCCACATACTGAAAGGTTCATAGAAGTGGGTTTTGGAATAAATGGATTAATCAGGAATAAGTTGCTCTGTATTAGATTGAATCTGAAAGATTACAGTTGCAAAACTGCTGATCCACCAAGTTTAAAAAAGTAAACTGTCTCTAACACCAGCCTCTCTTTTAGAAGATGAGATAGTAGCTAATGCAACATCATTACTACTTTTTAATAGATATATTGTGGCTCCAGAGTTGAGCCTGGAAGCTGAAGACTACTGAGCATGATTTTAGTACCAAGCAAATTAATGGAGAGAGGTGAGGACAAGTATATAAAACCATGCATGGTTTGAGAAAAGTGAATAGAGACTCCTTTATTCTTTCAGGAAGCCTAAAAAAGACACTAAAAGAAGCACATATCAAATGCCACGTGCTTTTAGTAAGTTGAATGAAATGAAACTGAAGGGGATGAAGAAGTAGCAAGGAAAGGTCAGAAGAGTGTTAACTAGTAGCAGGAAGCATTGTAAAGCCATTGCCATAGTAATGAAGGAAAGATTTTGCAGAATAAATAATTCTGAAGAGAAATATGAAAGGGCCTTGTCCCTTGTCTTAAAATGTGATGGAAACAGGTGGTTTTTGAGATATATAAAGCAGAATAGCAGCACATACAGAGAAGGCAAGGAAAAGGAGCAATTGGAAGTGAAGTCGCAGCCTGGCAACAGGACAGTGTGAAGGGCAAATATTGGTCCGTTTTGAATGAATATTCTTGCTCCTCTGGATTCACACAGATCGGGACACGATATTAAGCGGAGCTCACCATTCAGACCAGGATTATTGTACTAATGCAAAGTTGCAGTAAGTGTATTGAATGACAGTCTTCACTCAGGTGGTGCTGGGAAAGATTTTACCAATCTAACCCTTGACATACTATTGGGAAAGCCTTAAACCTGGCATGTGCAGAACTGGAGTAGAATCTTCAGCAGGTGTATTGTTGCCTAACAGTTTGTGGACTGGAACCTATTTCGTTCAAAGTATCTTCAGGGTTTTCTTTCTTTCTTTTTTTACAGAGATGTAGCTGTGGGGTGGAGTAGGGACAAAATGGAAGAAAACCTACTATGAAATGTAATGGGTAACAATAGGTCTATAACAGTTCCATACAGTGCCTAAATGTGTCTAAGTAAGGACACTATGACTCCATTATAGTACCATTGTAATGAGTGAAAGTGCACTACAGTGAGGATCTTCCTGCTAAATATACTCCAAATGTTGCTTTATGTGACTATTTTGTGTGGTGCAGCACTGACATTTAATAACCTCCAGCTGTTCTGAAATGGAGATGGCCTTATTTCTTACTGTGTCTGCTTCCAGACAGCACGGGAGTAATGTGGTTCAAATAAAGGGATTGTTGTGACTGACATCACTTACTCTAGAAAGAGGACAAAATGTTTCTACTTGAATGAAAACTTAATACTAGCATATCTCATGCTAATTCTTCATTTAGCACCAGTGTGGGTGCTACCACACTACAGAATTAATGCAGTTTGATACTGCTTTAACTGTCATGGCCCAATGCTATGGAATTTTGGGATTTGTAGTTTGTTGAGTACCAGACTTTTCTGACAGAGAAGGCTAACTAGCTCATAAAATTGCCAATCCCAAAATTCCTTAGCATTGAGCCATGGCAGTTGGAGTGGTGTCAAACAGCATTAATTCTATAGTGTAGACGTAGCCTTTGTCTTGGTGGTCTAACTATAGATCCTGTGATTTCAGCATGTAGCCAAGATGATTTTTGGATCATTCAAGTTTCTTTTCCCATGTTCATGATGAAGAGTCTAAAGAACTCAAAGGCTCTTTTTTTTAAAAAAATGACATTTTGTGGGGTAAGGGAGGTATCATCTAATACTGTTTTTGGATTCCTTTCTCCATACCATGAATGTTTTTATAAACATCTATATTCCCCCTCCTTTGCTCACTAATGCTCACTAATGTGATATTTGCTTTTATGGTATTGTCCTCCTAGTTACTTGATGTTGTTGTTTTATACAGGAAAGAATATTAGAAAATGAAATGGTCAAAACTTGTGTTTCTCAAGTGTCAAGAGACTCTAACAAGAGTGGAATGACAAGAATCTTTGCAATTTGGGAAATATTCAGTGCTAAACTTGCACATGACTGTTTTGCATTGAAAAAAGCATTTTCCATTGTTAATATTATTAATGTTAATATTAATATTAATATTAATATTATTTCTGCACAGAAAATGTTGTTATAGCAAAAATGCCATAAGCAAATTTGCACAGATCTAGTCACAAACTGCAAATAACCCTCAAAAACTGTAGTTTTGCTAGAAATTACCCATTGCTACTTTAATGAAGAAAATTAGCAAAAAACTGTGTCCCTGTCTTTATATCAGATATATGCCCATTTATTGTTTTTCATAGGAAATGATACAGGGTGACTGTCCTATGCAGACAATAGAATGGCATTGTAGATAGGTGATGGCAGATATCAATGTAAACTAAATCCAAATGAATAAAGTGATGCCTATATGATGCTAGTGAAAACAAATAAAGTGATGCCTATTTGATCCTTTATTGTAGATAATGGTTATCAGATCATTTTATGTTGGTACCGGGGGTACCAGAAGCTAGTGCCTAAACCTCTTTCAGAGATGGTCCTCGTAGCTGTTAATTTAGATCATGAGGCTGTGTATATGGGAGTACAACCCTGCCATTCAGTGGCTGAGGGAACAGGGTGACCAGATATCATAAATGCAGATGAGGACAAGAAATTGCAAAATGTAGGACATTCAAGAAAAATGTTAGACATTAAAAAACAAAAGCTAAAAACACTAATATAAATATTAATTCATATCATTTCATTTATTTATAGCTATATTATATATACTGTATTTTATTATGTACTCAAGTATATTTTTGATGAACTTATATTTAGTAAAATGCCGTGCTGTCTTGCAATATATTTATAGAACTCTCTTGTCCCTCCTTTGTCTCCTTCAACTCTCACACTTTGGGAAGTGATGTCTGTCACTTTCTCTGCTGGGTCTGCCTTATATATAACTCACGGTATTAGTCTGACTTTGTCAAGTAGTTTATTCACTTGTGCATATACCTAGTGACCATTATTACGATCTTTATCCCCATCAAAGGAATTAAGTACTGTACTAATGGTATATTCCAGATACGATTATGTTATACTACTTGGCATGCTTTGGGTTGTAGCTAGAATAATGCAATTGTATTTAGTACCCCTAATAGTGTATGCATGTGGTTGGTTCATCATAGACTGAGAGCCAACACATGGAGGCCACTTCTCTGCTGACATCATTGTGAAAGTGGTTTTTCCTCCTGCATGTTGAAATTTGAGTTATGCTCATTATGAAACAAGGCTGGGGATGCTTTGATTTGGATTTCCTGCATGGCAGGGGGTTGGACTGGATGGCCCTTGTGGTCTCTTCCAACTCTGATTCTATGATTCTATGATATGTTGAAAGTCTACAGCAAAATGATAGATGAATTATCAATGTATATGGTAGTTTGAAGTATGATGACAATGGGAAATTGCAATTATGAGGTTAGACCATTGGATGTTGAAAAAAATGGACACCTCTATGATTTGAATTTCTCCTAATCATATCCTGCTAATAACTAGGAATAGATGTTTGGCCAAGCTAGGCTACTTTACTCTTTTTAAGACTACAAATGCCAATAGCTGAGCCAGGATATTCTGCTAGACTTCTCATTAATTTGATCCAGTAATGATGACGTCTGGAGTTGAGAGGGGCAGTATGTTTGCTATTACTACTCACTAGTTCAGACACGAGAAGAGAAGTCCACTCCCCACCTCCTATTTTTCTCCTTAAGCAAATGATTTCTGGAATGGGAATAACTTTTCCTAAGCTGAATGCTTCCAATAGTACAATTTTCAAAAGATGAAATGTATGTAAAGCAGCCTAGAGAATAATAGATAAGCTTCAGTAGAGGATTAAAGCAAAATAGTACACAGTCTTCTTTTTAAACTGAAAGGAATTATTATGGAGCCTTAAAAACAGTGCTGAGTTATCAGCCAGTAGGTTCTTAAAATAAAAGATATTTTTATTACTTTACTTTAATTTAATTTACTTTATTTAGGGTGCGCTAAGTGTTTAATGACAGAAAAAAATGGACATCAAGGGCAGGTGGGTGAGGTGGGACTTACATACCAGGCTCCATTTCATAACAGCATCAAATATTTTCTTGGCTAACAAATAGATGAATTGCTTTTGTTTTCTGGACTGTATGATTCCCTACTACATAGTCCAGCATGTATGTGGCCAATCTGTTCCAGAGTACCCCAAAAAGTTCCTTCTAATATTCAGTCAAAATATACTCGTCTGTAACTTAAGAGAATGATGTTGTTTCTCCATAGCTTTTTTTTTTTTTTTTTTTTTTACTTTGATGACACCACCTGGGCCTAAGTATCTTCATGACTCATTGGAACTGGCTAACATGATTTTAGATCACTTTTCTGGGTTCACATACATTTAGGAATATTTCTAGAAATAGTATGCAGGAATTAGGAAATCTGAGAACTACCTCCTCACCTCATTATGCAATAGAGATATGTAATGCTTCCCCTCAGTAGATCAACTGCTGCACATTTGTTGAATGTATTATGAGCATTAAAGCGGTAACTTAACTGGATTCCTCCATACCGCATGCCCACACACTTTCATCAGCTAACAGGATTTTAAAGACCTGACAGGTTTCCAAAAAGAATTACAATGTACTTTGGCAGGAAAAGAAAAAAAAATAGTCAGTCACTGAGCAGAGGGGTCAAAGCAAATGTAGACATATCATTCTTGCTGAACCTGAGCACTGTACAGCAATGGTTCTCAAACTGTGGGGCAAGACCCCCCAGGAGCAGCGGTGCCCTCACACCTGGTGTCAGCTGGTGTGGGAGGCAGAGCTTCCAGGGGCGGGCTTCTGGGGGTCTCCCTCAGTGCCACCCTGACCTTCTCAACATGAAGAAAAGGACAGGACAGCACAAGGGGGAGGGAGCATGCACAGCCTCCGTATGTGCTGCCCCGTCTTTTTCGTCATGAATAAAAGGATGGGATAGCATGGGGGAAGGGAGAAAAAGGATTGGTGTCATCCTTCTTCTGGAATGTTACCTGGTGCACCATACTTCCCTAGTGATGCCACTGCCTGGGAGCATGGGGGGGTGCAGTTTTATTTTTATTTATTCATTTCATTTTTATGCTGCCTTTCTCCCCAAAAGGAACTAAAGATGGCTCACAAGATAAAAACACTTTAAAAACAAGTTTTCAAACAAAAAAAATAACCCAAAATAAAATTAAGATTAAAAACATACAAAAGTTAAAACACATAATATAATTTTAGGCCTTGATCCCTCCTCCTCCTCCTCCTCCTCCTCTTCTTCAAGCTTGATTGACAATAGAAGAACATCTATGACAAAATGTAGACCTGTGACTCTAACATCGTTACTTTCTTCTAAATGACTTCCAACATCTTTTCCTTATGTAGAAGCCAGTAAAGCACCAAAAGCTTGCATGATATTTGTGTATTTCAGCTAGCCAATGAACATGTCACTTTTTTTTATTTCGGATTTTGTTTTATTTTACTACATGGCCAACATGACTTCCTGAATATGTACTAAGAAAAATAAAAACTCTGTCCTGATCTTGCAAATTCAAGGTAATCGCTTCCTTTACTGAATAACTGTATCAGTAATGTGGTCTCTCTCTTTTATCCAGCATTATTTGTCTTCTCCAGTAAGTCCTGTTATCTCATATGTCCAAAGTACAATAGCCTTAGACTAATCATCTTGGTCTAGTCAAGTTCGGGCTTGATTTGCTCTCAAACCCATTTACTTGTATTTTTGGTAGTTCATGGTATCCACAGAACTCTCACCCAGCACTACATTTCAAAAGTGTAAATTTTCTTTCTGTCAGCTTTCTTCACTGTCCAGTTTTTAAAATCCATACATAGAAATGTGAAACATGATGGAACTGGTTATTCTACCTTTGGCATTTAATGATTTATCTTTACATTTGAGGATCTTATCTAGTTTCTTCATAGCTGTCTTTCCAAGTCTTAAGGTTTTTTTTCTGATTTCATGACTTCAGTCACCATTTTTATTTTTGAATGAGCAAGGATATAGCTAATCTTTAACTATTTCATTGTTTTCATAATGCACATTAAAGTTACATAAGTCATCTTTGGTCATTATTTTTGTTTTCTTAACATTAAGTTGTAACTTTGCTTTTGCACATTATTTTCTCACATCGAATAAAGGAAAGGGCCTAACTATGGAGATGTTGTTGATCTAGATTGCAACTTCTTTTATATTTTGCACAAAGCAAAGTGTGGTGAGCAGCCAGCCATTTCCCTTATATCCTAGCAATATAATATTAAGATGATCATGTACTGTTTCAAAATTTTACACCAGCTTCTCAAAGTACCCTTGACTCTACTGAAAAATAAGCTATTTTTGGTGCCAAATGAAGAGAGAAAAACATCTTAAGTGCCTCAAGCTGATTTGAAACCTAAAAGTTAAAACTTCCCCTGAGAAGAGGCAGTTTAGGAATAAAGGCTTTGGCTAATTAGGTTTAATGGGACATTGTCTTGGGAGATGTGATTTATTAGGCCAATCTATGCACACAATAGGCCTGCAGGGTTCAGTGTTTGGATCATCCAATTGAATGGCAAATATCCAAGGGTATGTTTAAAATATATAGCCAAGAGAACATTAAGAGAATGGAAGGCAAACTACACATTACACATTGATGAAAAGCTTTATAGATGAAAGGCATCCAGAAGACATGTTAGGTGGAAGAGCTTGTTAAATTTATCAGCCATATTCTTTTTTTTCTCACTGTGTCTGCCCTGAGCTAATTTTAAGGCAAAAGTGTGCCTGTCTATCAAGTTACTTCACTGCATGTCTTCCTGTGTATATGAAGATTATCGCACTGCGTTCTGAGAACGTTCCATATCATCACGTGATGAAAACGTTCCTGGAACGGATATTACCGCATTAGAAATCAAAACGTGATCAGAACGGGATCAGAACGGCAGTTTACCGCACTGCGATTCCTTTTTCTTGAAACCGTTCTCAGAACGGTTTGCTGTATTAAGTTTTGTGGGCTGTCTTCTGATGACGTCGCCACTCAGTGGTTGGACGGCTCGGGAGAGGCGCTGCCCCCAGGAAAGAGGGAAAAGGGAGGCTTGGGCCATGGAGCTCGCCTCTCCTGAGTCCCTCGGCTTACTGAAATCCCTCACCTCCCTTCCCCATAGGAATCAATCCAAAAACGGAGTTTAAAATCTCTCCCAGATGCAGACCCAAAGGGCTCTCCTTTTAAACTCAGTTTTTGGATTGATTTCTATGGGGAAGGGAGGTGGGGGATTTCAGTAAGCCTAGGGACTCTGGCCGGGAGAGTGCTTCTCAGCCTCACTGAGAAGTCTTCCCTCCGAAGATTCTCTTGGGAGGGAAAGAAGGCAAGCCCCTATAAAACATTGGGGCTTCATATGCTGGCATATGTTTGAAGAAAATAGGATAAAACCTATGTAACTTGATGGGCCAAGGGCAGAGTCCCCTCCTTGGCAGCCTGGGCTTTAAGGGAGCTCCACGGAGGTCCCTTCAAGCGGAGGGAAAGGGAGGGGACTGGACCAAGGGCAGAGCCCCGACAGCCATTGCAGCTCTTTAAACCGGTTAGAAAAGAAGAGTCCTCTGCTGTCATCCCATTTCCCCTTTTTGGCAGCTTGACACCCTTTTGCTTCTGTGTGTGTGCATGTAATGTGTGCCTTCAGGTTGTGAGCTTCCCTCCCCGCTTTAACTCTTGTCTGGCTCTTTGCTATGGAATTCTGGGAGTTGTTTGCTTGCTTTTCTGTGGTGCTCCAAACAGAGGAGCTTTTGTGGGTTCCCTCTTTGAGGGAAGGAGGAGAAGGTCCTGGGCATCCCTGCCATCCCTGCCTCCTGCAGGCTGCAAGCACAGGAGCCCCACTGGACATGACACCAGAGGCCCCCCGCAGAAGCAGCCAGACCCTCTCCCTCTTGCTCTCTGCCCTGGTCCCCTCTTCCTTGAGGGAAGGAGGAACTCCATGGAGGTCCCTTCAAGCCGAAGGAAAGCAAGTTGCCAGGGAGGGGACTGGGCCAAGGGCAGAGCCCCGGCAGCCATAGCAGCTCTTTAAACCGGTTAGAAAAGAAGAGTCCTCTGCTGTCATCCCATTTCCCCTTTTTGGCAGCTTGACACCCTTTTGCTCCTGTGTGTGTGCATGTAATGTGTGCCTTCAGGTTGTGAGCTTCCCTCCCCGCTTTAACTCTTGTCTGGCTCTTTGCTATCGAATTCTGGGAGTTGTTTGCTTGCTTTTGTGTGGTGCTCCAAACAGAGGAGCTTTTGTGGGTTCCCTCCTGGAGGGAAGGAGGAGAAGGTCCTGGGCATCCCTGCCTCCTGCATTGTGACAGCACAGGAGCCCCACTGGACATGACACTAGAGACCCCCGGAGAAGCAGCCAGACCCTCTCCCTCTTGCTCTCTGCTCTGGTCTCTTCTTTCCCTCTCTTTCCCTGCTTTCCTCTTCTCTTCCTTGTCCCACCTTTCCTCCCTTTTTCCTCCCTTCCCTCCCTCCTTCTTTCCCCCCTCACACAGACACACCTTCCCTCACTGCAGTCGCTCGCCTGCCTGCCTCCCTCCCTGCCTGTCATTCTTTCAGCCAATCAGGAGACGGAGAAATGAGGGAACGGATTTGAGAACGGATAAGAATACCGCACACACTTCTCTTGGAACGTTTTCATCACGTTTCAGCTCTCTGGGAACACATTCAGAACACATTCAAATCCGTTCCCTCCTGGAACACATTTGGAACACATTTAAGCGTTCTGAGAACCCGATTGGAACACATACGTGCGGTATTCTCAAATGCGTTCCGTTCTCATCACGTGATCAGAACGTTCTCAGAACGCAGTGCGATAATCTCTTATGTCTCTTGCTCCACGATATGCAGGTTTTTGTGCAGTTGACCCATTTTAGCTTTCCAGCCCTGCTTCCTTCTCTAGATCCAAAACACACTGCACAAATAATACAGTTTGGGACTGATTTAACTGCCCTGACTCAGTATTAGGGAATCCTGGGAACTGTAGTTTTGGGAGACATTTAGCTTTCTCTGCCAGAGAGCTCAGGGTCACAATAAACTACAGTTACCAGGATTGCCTAGCACTGAGTCAGGATAGTTAAAGTGGTCTTGAACTGGATTATTTCTGTAGTGTGTTTTGGACTTTAGAAACTTCAAAAGATGGGTGGAGTGGGGTTTAGGAAGAAATACTACCTTCCCACCTACTACTTTGGAGATTACTCAAGAACTAAACAGGATTGTAAGAAAATAGCCTGGACCAGATGTTATTTCAAATTTTAATACTATTGTCTAATAGAAAAATATTGATTTCTGCATTCAGAAATGAGAAATCATACAGTATTATTCAATTTGTTGCTTTCTTCATTAATATCCAAGGAACCTCCCCCTTTTTTGGTCATGTGGTCACTGGTAAACTATAAAATTCAAGGAAATTTAATGTCCATTTGCAATTCAAAGAAAATGTTTCCTTGGAGTCCAGCATGTCTCCTTCCTTTGTGAAGCCACAGGCTTCTGTGTAGGTAGAGAACACTGAATTTCTCAAGAAGTCTTCATGTTTTGCATCAGGAAAACTTTAGGTGGTCTAGAGGCAAAGCATGCCAGTCAGTCCCAAACGGGAAGGTGACAGCTTGAGGATAGCCCTCCCTACCATCTGAACTAAGACCAGAAACAGAAAATGCTGGTCTATGATTAACATCTTCAATTTTTTCCCTCCTCTTTGCCTGATGAAGAAGCCAGTGTGACTTCAAAAGCTTGCAACATGTAAGTTTCTCAGAAGAAACTTGCCAAGAAAACCCTGTTATAGATTTGTCTTAGGGCTGTCACAAGTTGGAAATGAAGACAAACAACAACAATAACAACACCCATCAATATGAAGTGCTTAATTAAATTTCTAACAAACGCATAGGCCTTTTTAGGCAAGTGAGGCATTGTGTAAGTGTTTTTCCCTACTATGGTTTTGAATAGTTTCCAGTACAGTACTGCAAACTTTATTGCTGTGAACTTTATTAATAGTCTGTATGAATAGCTTGGCTTCCAGTTTGAATTTTAATTTCAGAGAGAAAAGAAGGAGCCGATACTCCCTGGCAATTGTTCTTAAGCATTTCTGGATATATTCGTTTCTCTTTCCTATCTCTCTGTCCCCTAGAGTTGGTATTGGCTAATAGAAGTGATATATGTCCACTGTGCAATAATAGTTGATCATAAGGTGATTTAGCAGTTTTAATTTAACTTCATTAGCCTTAGAGGGGTTGTTTGGGTATGATTTTTTCTTAGGATTTAATTTAGACTCCAACTCTTTTTGCAGCTTGCTTATACTTTTTCTCTGCCTGTTCCCTGTGAATGAAATTACCTTTCCTCATCATGAAAGCCTTAGAGGCTTCGAAAGGAGTTCTGTATGAATTCAACAAGCTCTGATTGGATTCCCAGTGTAATGGCCATTTCTCTTTTCACATACTCTGGGCTCAGAAAACTTGTATCTTGTTATAAAAGTGAACTCAATCTCCTTTTGTTTTGACCTGGAGGGGTAATATGGAGGGACATGTTCAGAGATTGTTGTATTCCCAGTTGAACTGAATCTAAAAGACTAACAAAGAAAAAAAGAATCAATCTTTAAAGCAGACATGTGCTCCCTTTGTCTTCAGACTCCCTATCAGCAGCAAAGCACCTTGGTTGGCCAGACAGCCTGTGACTTTTTTTTCCATACACAGAGAGTGAATATGTCCTTCTTAATTTGCCTGAGTTCTTAAATTAAACTTTTCACCTAAGACAAAATAAATGCTGAAATGTGAAAGGACATCCCATTACATCTTGGGTGAAATGACTACTCCAAAAATGTGACATTTTGTATGCTATAACCAAAGCAGCATAGTTATGCCAGTCATTGGATTATAACCGTGCTTTTAGGATTATTTCCCCCCCTGTCACTCGCCTTAAAAATTGCTCCTGGGCTTAAAGGCAGGTTCACCATTTTTAGAGGTGTCAGGTGCAAATGACAAAGGGAGAAAAAGAACTGACATTTTACCCACCATTAAAAATGCAAAAAGGTTCAGTAGAAGAAAGATTCCCCACTATTAGGCTTTAATATTGAGTAATCTTGGTGTTTTTGACAGATTTTGTAATCCTGATCTTTTTCTAATCCTTGTCTTTTTGAGAAAGTTAAATTTTGGAAATACGGAAGTTCACAACTTATGCTTTTACCTACTAAGAGAAATGATTAAGAGTTGCATGCACACATAGTGCTTTATTATTAGTGCTCATTTATACATTTTAAGTAATAATTTAAGAGCGTTTCCCTCTCAAATCTAAGCAGGAAAGAATCATACAGGGAATTAGGAAAAACAAAAGAATTTTGGGTTGAGAATATGGAGGAATGATCACACACAAAACAATTGTCATTTTTTAAATTGTTTGTTTCAGTTTAACAGATGTGCTTTTGCACTCCTATCTTGATGACACTGTGTGAAGGTTAAAGACATTATTCCTCAAAAAATGTGACAACAAACTTCAGTGAGGCTTTTATCCTGAATTGGATCGTTCTGCCCATACAGTTGAAAACCTGAGTTTCTACACTACTTTTTTTTAAAAAAAAGAATTAGTACTCAGGATGGATGGGATTTCACTCCCACCCAGTACCATGCAAATGGACCCCATGATCATCCAGGCCATAAATTATAAATGAGTAGCCTGCTCATATGTTATTCAGAAGCATGGGTCAAAGGGATTTGGGTCCCCCCCCTTTATGTTCTTTAACTGGATATCCTTTGATGTTTACACCGCATATACATAGCAATCATTATATCTCACGCTCTTGCATCATTAATGCAACTACAAACGAAACAAGTCGAGTTGTGAATGCCCAACGCTTCATTCTAACCATACAGATGTGAAGGGAAATCTGAGCTAAATAAAAATACTTACTGATGGGATTGCTCCCTAGTGTAACCACGCTTGAAAGCAATGGGGGCAAATGAAGATCCTTTTGGGCATGATTCTTGCTCTTCAAAAATCTTCTGTCTTGCTATCGCTTGATTGGCAAAATGGGAACATGCTGTGAAGGTAAAAACCAAGCTTCAGAAACATGCTTTATAATTCCTAATCATATGACATTTCTGCCTTGAAACTGGGCTAGAAACTGTGTTAAGTACTTCAGCTGTTATCTCCTGTAATTCTGTACTGTTGCTACTGTACAGTTTGTGTGCATATATTGGCTGAGTTATGGAGCATATATTCCACCTTACAAGGGGATATCTTACAAAAGATTAACATTACAATAAAACAAATGAAAAGAATAATATTGAAACATTGTAACATAAAGGAGCTCTTTGGACACAGCTTTCAGATACTAAAGCAAGCAAAAAATAATAATAATAACAGAGGTACAGAACATTTAAAGGCCAGCAAAAATAAAAATAAGAAACATCAAGATAGGCTCCCAGTTAGCCCCTCTGCAGGGAGCATTGTATCATTTTCCCTAAAGCAATTTCCTGACCTTTAGATAGCAAGGACATAGAATCTCCATTGACTATGGGTGCATCTACACTGTACAAATAATGCGGTTTGACACCACTTTACCTGCCATGGTTCCAGCCTACAGAATCCTGGAGTATGCAGTTTTGTGAGGCACCAGCATGTAAAGAAAATCAGAAAATCAGTAAAGAAATCAGAAACCCTTGTAAAACTACAAATCCCAGGATTTCATAACATGGAGCTACAGCACTGAAAATTGTGTCAAACTGCATTATTTCTACAGTGTAGATGCATCTTTTTTTAGCATATCAGCAAGCCCATATGGAGTCCAACGATCTCAATGATATCTAAAGCTACAAAGGATTTAGAAAGGTCACACCCTGAACTTTAAATGGAGCCTGGAAATGTTTCAACAATCTAAGCAGTGTACATTAAAGATAAAATAATATATACAATTCCCCCCTTTAAAAAAACTATTAAACAGTTCTAGCAATTAAAATTACAAAGACTAAAATCTAAAAACAGTTGAACAATAGTGGACAAAGTCATCACATATATATATCTGTGGGGGGATCTTTACGTGGCTGGGTGCTATTCTGGGAAGGCTACACTACTTAGTCCCAGCTGCATAGTCCAGCTTTAGACTAACTACAGTTTCCAAACCATTGCCACACTGTCCTTGTGTAATGAACTGCAGTAATCGAATGTGGAGAATGCCAGGGCATGGCTTACTGAGGCTAGGCTTTTTCTGTCAAAATAGCTCTCACACCAGCCTAAGTAACTAGAAGGCATTTTGTTGCCACAGAGGCAACCTGCATTTTTAGCGGTTTGATGGGAATCCCCATAAAATTTCATATCGTATATAATTCACGAGGAACACAATCCAGTCTAACACAGGGTGAATGAAGGTGAACTGCCCACCACAGGTTCTTCTCATTGTCTAGATTTTCATTTACTGGATCCTTGATTTATATATTTATGAGAAATCACCTAGGCACTGATTTATAAACATCTCTTTTTCACATTATTTGGATGAAAGAGAGAAATAGTTTCTAGTACACATGCTGCAGGGTCCATAAGGTTTTGTTTCCATTATTTTCAAAACATGTGGTAAATCACTAATTGAAATTACAGATGACACAAGAGTATCAGCTTCTGATCAAGTTAAACAAGTAAACGTAGCACCATATTCTGATCTAGCTGTCCAAGTCATAGTAGAATCACCTTTGCACAATTCCTCCAATCCAGGAGGCCTATCCAAAAGGATACTATGCCCCATAATACCCCACAAAGGGTATTTTTAAACTTCATTGCAGTCTGTTGCCCAGATACATTAACTCTGCTCATGTGTTTGATACTTGTGAAGGTCCTATCCATCAGTGTGGAAGTTTTATGTGTTCTATATAAAGAGGGAGAGGTCCTACCCTATATCATAATATCTTAATGAGGGTGGGAAGGTATGGACATAGACCTCAATGAAGATGAGAATTTGGTCAGTCTAGAGTTCTTGTTCTCAATCGTATGCATATATTTACAGGCTGATGCTATACCCTTAGCAGACAGGGACTTGATCATTACATATGACGGTGACTGCAGGACTGGACTGTTGTACACATTCTCACTAAGCCCCTCCATGCACTTCATACTCATGGGTATCAGTCACATGGAAAAAACAGTTGAGTAATAGCACATCAAGGCATAAAACCAGGAGAGGCTTCTTCAATATGGATTTTACCATAGAGTTTTTGTGACTGACTTTTATCATCCTTCATTGTAAGCTTTTGTCAAATTCTTAATCCACACATATTAAGCCTTGTCTTGAAATCTAGCAATCAAGAATATTTTTATAGTTAATATCCATTTTGCATGCAGAATATGTTCACTACATATTTTACCATAGCATATTACAATTTACTGCCTCTTATTTTTATAATATATATTTATAAACTGTTATAATTAGGTCTTAACACCTCAGCTGTTTTGAATCATAAGAGACCAGTATCTGGCAGAAAGGTATCAGCCCTAATTTTATGTTTCCCATCCATCCCTTCCAGAATCAATACTCCTTTACAGTTCCAATTTTGCAACCCCTTCCTAAGCCATCAATATTTATAGAGATCATTAGGATGGAGGTAGAATAAACTGAAATGGACAACTAAGAACATCTGAAAATTAAGTGAAAGGATAACATCATGAGGGTTAACCAAGGTGTAATAAAGCAGGACTTTCTATGTTTAAGTAGAGGTTGAGGGGATGAACATGGAGGATAACAAGGTCACCTTCAAAAGTTAACTATAGATTTTTCTGTTAACTCAAAATTTCAGTATTGATTCTTCACATTTCTGATACCTGCCCACAATTGGTGGGTGGAGAGATGGAGCTGTACCTGCAATATGTTCCTTGTCGCATGTCTCAACATTATCTGAGTAATCAATTGGCTTTGATGAATACCCAAGAGCTGAGAACCTGTGACAGGCTGGTAGAAAGTAATTTATCAATATATATAATAGCTTGGTGTGTGTGTGTGTTTCTGTTTGTTGGCTGCTTTCTTTCCCCTTCTACTTACTCTGAGTTTAGAACAACAATGGGGAGTGAGAGCATAGTTCACTCTGGCCCCATTCCCACTTGGCGATAAAGTGACGAATCTTGCTGCGAGTCAGACTCGGAGTGAGTTCCCAAGTCGTATTCGAATCACGTCCATCGTTCCCATCACAAAAGAGAGCAAACAGACTCGTTTTTCTTGACCCATGTTCTCGCTCCCATTGATATTTCTCCGTTGTATTTTGACACTGTCTTTTTTGTTCCCCTTTCCCATTGCCTGTCTGGAACCGGGTTTTCCTTTTTTAAGCTGTCAATCAAACGCTTAGGTGATTAGACGTCACAGTGACGTCAGTTGCTTCGATGCATTTTGACGCGGGCTATTTTTGTTCCCTGTTCCCATTTGCATCTTTCAAACCTGTTTTTATTGGGGGGGGGGGGGTTGTGGTCAATGGATCACTGAAGCGCCTGAGTGCTTGGGTGGCTAGGCATCATTGTGATTGCCACCCAGATGCTGGAGTGCTGAGGCGCTTAGGTGCTCAGCAAAAACAGAAAAAGGAAAAAGAAGAAATAATAGTTATAAAAACGGTGTGCAGTGGGTCTTCTCACACATCTATCTATGTGCAACAAGGGGAGGGGGGTTGTCAGGGGGGAATCATGCGCTTCCTGTGTTTGGAGGCCAATGGGGCAATTTGCAATGATCGGACACCCGACAGAGCACCTAGGCAATTGAAAGCTTAATTTAAAAATAATAATAATAAATTTGTCTACACATGTGATCGCCTTGCCCTGCTTCCCACTCCACTGGGGGAAAGGCTACGCAAATGGGGGGAAATAGCACCACGAATGCAGGAAAGAGAACAAAGCTGGTGACAGCCCTGGGACAGCCCCTTGAACATTGCTCCTCTCCTCCTAAAATACCAATTTGGACACCCGTCATTCCCATTAGTTTGCCCCAGATTCGACATGGCAGCTGCAAATAAAATGAACAAACAAACAAAAGCTGGAAAAGTGTAGTCAGGATAACCCGGGTTACCCACCACTGATTCGCGTTTTCGCTGGAGAAATCAATCAAAGTAGGATCGAACGCAAATTCAAATGAGAACGATTTTCCTTAAACAAGGATCGAACACGAGTTCAAATGGGAATGATGTCCCTATAATCTGATTCTTGATTCGCTTTATAGCCCAGTGGGAATGGAGCCACTGTCTCAGTTGGACGCACAAGTATGGAGCTTATCACTCTGCTTAAATGACTCGGTTTACCTCATTCGAATTCAAGCCTAAATCGGGAGGCAGCCGGGTCCTACTGCACAGATTTCACTGCCAAAGCTGCTGGTTGAGTACAGCGTCACTGCAGCCTGGGTCCCACGTGAGCTCCAGCAGCCAGTTTTCCAAGTCAAAAAGTTCCCGGCTTTGAAATAAGGCCACAGGAGCTCACCTGGGACCCAGGCTGCACAAACTCCTCATGGTAGGATCCGGCTGCCTCCCAATTTGGGCTTGATTTCAGATGAGATAAGCCAGGTTATTTAAGCGTAGTGATAAATCCTATGTCTGGGCTTATTCTGGATTCTTTAAGGAAAAGAAACAGCTTTTACTCACAGTGTAAGGTTGTTCCTTCATCTGCAGGTGCTCAAAAGCAACTGCAACATGCTTGAGCACACCTGATGGCTAAGATGATAGAGCTATATCTGCAAGTTCCCCATATCCAAGGTGTAAGCAATAAAGAAGGAGGTACTGAATATCTCTTTCCACAATTTCTAAAAAAATTCTATAGGCATATTTTGGGGTTACACATGTGTATGCCACCAATAGGATGATAGGCAAGGTCTCTATTACCTGTACACATTGCTTTCCATGCATATCTGCAAACTGATTTCCTTCTTCTCAATCTGTATTTGTTATGCTTCTTCAATTTTAGGTTGATTTTGCTTTTGTTTGGACAGACAAAGAGTGTCATTTTTCTTTTCTTGTGTATTCTAAATGGCTGTTTTGCTGTCTGTACACGAGAGGCATATGAAGCAAGCATGAAAAACTCTTGATCTGTATTTGGTAGATTATGAAATATTTGTATGGGAAACCCAACATGGCATCATTATCCTCCTCTCTCTTTTTCTCATGTGTGGAGAGCCACTAACATGGGTGTCTTCCAAGGGGATTGGACTAAACCTAGGAGCAAGATCCCCCCATGGTCAGTGCCCAAGATGCATGTTCAATTATTGAGTTACACTGTCCTCACAAATGTTCTTCAAAAGGATATAGGTCACTTTCTTGATCTGTTACCCAAATTGCAGGGAGTCCTGAGAGGGCACTCACTTATTGAATTCAATGGGGAAATTCATTTAGATAAATAGGAAGCAGTGAAGGGGCTAGAGTAAATTTAGCTAGGACCTTTAGCCTATGTATATTTGTTCCAAACCCAGAACTCTAGAAACAAGTTCCAAATTAGTTGGTTTTATTTATAACAACAAGGGGAAATCAACTTTCACCCAGAGGCTAACACACACATACAAGAGGTAGTGGTGTAAAAGGTGGGAGCTTGATAGAAATTCAGAGGGTAGGGCAATACCAGCTCCCAGTTCCAGAGGTGGCTCTTCAGTCGGGGGAATGCTGTAGAGTGGATTGTGCCCAAATCACTATCTGGAAGTGAGTTGGCTGGCTATACTGAGGAGTCTAACTGAAATCTGACAGGGTGCCTGTCTAGTTTCAACCCAGAAAGAATTAGAATGGCATAAACAACCATTTATATAATTATATAATGTAAATTGGATCTTTGGTGCATTTTCCCAGGAATTTTTCAGTGGATTTTTCCAAGAGAAAGGATTGCCAGAGATGTAGAAATGACCAGACAGTAAATGAAAGCATCCAAATTAAAGAGTTGTCATCTCAAGATGAAAGTGTCCTTTGTTTTCCTGGCACATACTGAATGCCTTCCTATCATCATACTCTTATGTGAAGGGATTATGCTATTATTTTATTAGTGATTTCCTTAGAATTTTCAGTGGCAACAACAAGACTAAACAATAGTATGGTGTTTCACAAGCATGTTATCTGTAATGATATCCTTTTATAGATTAGAGACAATTGTAAAAACCTATTTCCCCTGAAATTTAATATTCACAAGGCTTTTTTTAAAATAAAAAATCAAATACTTTATGTGCTGCAATATATTCTTATAGTCATTTGCACACAAGATTAATGACTAGCTACAAATGTCTATCAAATGCACTCAGAATAGAGCATTCTGGTTACAACTATATGAAATAGCACCAGTTTCCTTCCTGCTGGATTATGGAACTAGTAGTTCCAATCTTATCCCAGTTCAAAACAAATGCTCGGACCTCAGGAGCACATGCTGCATCACTACTACTTTCCTTTGACCCAAAATATAAGTACTTCAGGCACAAGATGGGGAAAACAAGTGCCTTGTGGCTGCCAGCAAACCTTTAAAAAAAATCTTTTAAATTAAATTTTAAAATTTAAATCATGTAAACACTCAAGAACACTAAATAAAAATATAAAAAATACTAAAATACCTATAAAATAACCTTATAGTAGTAGATAACAAAATTATACTAAATTACCCCATCCCACTCCCATATCTCTACTTTCCTCCACCATAAAACTATATCTATTAATAAACAATAACTAATCAACATAAATTAAAATTGATACGTTAATACAAACTAAAATTGACTTCCCACTCCCCAAACCTAAGAATATTAATGTTCCATATATTAAGTTTCTCATTTATGCCAACTCGTTTTTATATCATTTCTGACCTAAAAACAACAAAATTGCTTCAAACCTCCAAGTCTGCAACCAAAATCTCCCCTAATTTCCTCTTCATATAGATCAAAAATGGTTCCCAATACTTTAGATAATTGTCCAAAGATTTCTTTTTAATCAACATTGCTAGTTAGTCCATTTGGCCAACTCAAACACTTTAACAATCCAGTCTCCAGCAAGTCCTTTGGAAAGTATATGAAGCGGGAACTCACAAAGGCTCAATCCTAGTGGTGGCATGCTCCTGCATCACCACTATTACTACCACCACCACCACCACTACCACCATCATCATAGACATGTGATTATGATTGCCCCTAAATATTATTACACATAATTTACATTGTGTTCAGTTGAGTTCAGGGCTGTTTTCCCTTTCGTACACGTAAACCAAGGCTATGTTTATCTATCATGTTGGTGATGCTGAACAGAGCTGGTAATGCAGATTATATTGTGCTAATAATGATGCAACCAAGGAGTACACTCATGCTTTTTGCAGTAAGGCAGGATCAAAGTGAAACATCTAGCTTCATTTTTGCTGATTTCACCACTTATTGTCTCATCTTTTCATTGTTATTATGGCTGGGTAGTTACAGGACAAAATCAAAAATGATTTACAATGTATTCAAAAAAAATCCTCACAAAAAGTATGTGAAGTAATTCAGGCTGAAAGACTGCACTGAGGTCGTCCAACACTCAGTAGGGACAGGGATTTTGAACTTCCAACTCCCAACCCAGCTTTCTGCCATTATAGCACACTGGCTCTTTGTGTTCTTACTCTGTATCAGAGTGTGAATCATCCAGCCCTCCAGATGTTGTTGGATTACAACATTGGCTGTGTTGTTTGTGGCTTCTGGAAGTTGCAGTCCAACAAGACCTGGAGTAAGTATGTATGTGCCTTTAGGCTGCATGTTGACTTATGGAAGATTATCGCACTGCGTTCTGAGAACGTTCTGATCACGTGATGAGAACGGAACGCATTTGAGAATACCGCACGTATGTGTTCCAATCGGGTTCTCAGAACGCTTAAATGTGTTCCAAATGTGTTCCAGGAGGGAACGGATTTGAATGTGTTCTGAATGTGTTCCCAGAGAGCTGAAACGTGATGAAAACGTTCCAAGAGAAGTGTGTGCGGTATTCTTATCCGTTCTCAAATCCGTTCCCTCATTTCTCCGTCTCCTGATTGGCTGAAAGAATGACAGGCAGGGAGGGAGGCAGGCAGGCGAGCGACTGCAGTGAGGGAAGGTGTGTCTGTGTGAGGGGGGAAAGAAGGAGGGAGGGAAGGGAGGAAAAAGGGAGGAAAGGTGGGACAAGGAAGAGAAGAGGAAAGCAGGGAAAGAGAGGGAAAGAAGAGACCAGAGCAGAGAGCAAGAGGGAGAGGGTCTGGCTGCTTCTCCGGGGGTCTCTAGTGTCATGTCCAGTGGGGCTCCTGTGCTGTCACAATGCAGGAGGCAGGGATGCCCAGGACCTTCTCCTCCTTCCCTCCAGGAGGGAACCCACAAAAGCTCCTCTGTTTGGAGCACCACACAAAAGCAACAACTCCAGAATCCATGGCAAAGAACCGACAAGAGTTTAAAGCTGGAGGGAAGCTCACAACCTGAAGGCACACATTACAGGCACACACAACAGTAGCAAAAGAAGGGGTTCAAGCTGCCAGAAAGGGAAATGGATGACGCAGAGACTCTAATCTTCTTTTAAACACAGGTGTTAAATAGCTGCAATGGCTGCCGGGCTCTGCCCTTGGCCCTGTCCCCCTCCTGTCCCTCCGCTTGAGAGGCCCTCCTTGAGCTCCCTGTAAAGCCCGGCTGCCAGGAGGAGACCTTCTGCCCTTTCCCACCAAGTTACATAGGTTTATCCTATTTTTCTCAACATATGCCAGCATATGAAGCCCCAGCGTTTATATAGGGGCTTGCCTTCTTTCCCCCCGCAAGAAATCTTTGGAGGAAGACGTCTCAGTTGAGGCTGAGAAGCACTCTCCCTGGCAAGAGTCCCTAGGCTTTACTGAATCCACCACCCCCCACCTCCCTTCCCCAAGAAATCAATCCAAAAACTGAGTTTAAAAGAGCAGAGAGAGCCCTTTGGTCTGCATCTGAGAGAGATTTTAAACTCCGTTTTGGATTCTTTCCTATGGGGAAAGAGGAGAGAGAGAGATGCAGGACAATCCCATAGCCAGTAATACCTCTGCCCCCCCCCCAGATGAAGACCCATAGGGCTCACTGCTCTTTTAAACTCCATTTTTGGATTGATTCCTATGGGGAAAGAGGAGAGAGGGAATATGGCAGGACAAACCCACATAGCCAGCATCCTCGCTCCCCCCAGATAGGCACCATAGGGCTCACTGCGCTTTGTAAAACTCCTTTTTTGGATTGATTCCGTATGGGGAAGGGAGGTGAGGGATTTCAGTAAGCCGAGGGACTCAGGAGAGGCGAGCTCCATGCCCAAGCCTCCCTTTTCCCTCTTTCCTGGGGGCAGCCCTCTCCCGAGCCGTCCAACCACTGAGTGGCGACGTCATCAGAAGACAGCCCACAAACTTAATACAGCAAACCGTTCTGAGAACGGTTTCAAGAAAAGGAATCGCAGTGCGTAAACTGCCGTTCTGATCCCGTTCTGATCACGTTTTGATTTCTAATGCGGTAATATCCGTTCCAGGAACGTTTTCATCACTGATGATATGGAACGTTCTCAGAACGCAGGCGATAATCTTCATGTTTTTTTGTTGTTGTGTGCCTTCAAGTCATTTCCAATTATGGTGACCCTAAGTTAGTGCAGGGGATCAGTGGCTCAAGTGGTTAAGACCCAAAGATTATCACACCAGCGCTTGCTGTCTCTCAATCAGCTCTCAAACGTTAAGGAAGTGCATTGTGTGAAAGCCTGGCACGCTTTCTCATCATCAGGGAATTGTCAGCTTCCTCTAGTGTCACTGAATCATTCCAGGAGAGGGAATTACCTCTGAACACAAAGTTTTCCCATTCAGAGAAATTCCCCTCTCCGAATGATTCAGTGACACAGGAGGAGCCGAAAATTTCTTGATGAGGAAGCATGCAAGGCTTTCACACACATTTTTCCTTAATTTTGAGAGCCAATTGAGAGATGGTAAGCACTGGTGTGATGACAGGTTGGCAGTTCGACCCACCGGGTGTGCATGATGGGGTGACCTCTTGTCATTAGTCCCAGCTTCTGCCAACCTAGCAGTTCAAAAGCATGCAAATGAAGTAGATAATAGGTACCACTTCTCAGTGGAAGGCAGCAGCATTCAGTGAAGTCATGCTGGCCACATGACCACCAGAACAGTCCTCAGACAATGCTGCTTTTGGCTTAGAAACAAAGATGAGCACTGCCCCCTACATTGGTTACAAATAGACATTCATGTTAAGGGACTAGCTTTACCTTTTACCTCTAAGTTTTCTGGCCATGGGTTTGGTTTTTTTTTTGAGGGGGGGGCAAGTTTCTTCAGAGGAGGTTTGCCATTGCCCATCCTAAGGCTAAGGGAGTGTGACTTGTCCATGGTCAACCAGTGGATTCCATGGCCAAACCAGGATCAAACCTTGTTCTTCAGAGTTGCCATTCCAATGCTCAACCACTTCACTACACAGGTTCACTGGTACTGGTGTGGAAAGAGCCATGTCACTGACTCCACTCATATGCTTCCGTTATGGTTATCTTACACAAAAAAATGTATTGGAATAAATATTTTAGTTAGTCACTGATTCTGTTGCCTTGACCCTACCTCCCTTTTTAATTTATTTTATATGTGCTTCTTTTTAAAAAGTATAATAGGATGGTGGGTTCATGAATTCCCAAGCAGATTCTCATGGAAAACAGTACGTATGTTTCCCATTTATAGTTTTATTTGCAGGTGTATACTTCGTGGGTAGGAGTAAGGAGCTTGCTGTAAAGCAGTTATTAGATTTTCTCCTCACAGCACAGAAAGTGATTCAATCCCATCTATGGGAAGGACCAAATCTTTACTCAGTTTCTTACAGTTTCAGAATTGTTTTAAACAGTTTACTAAATATTGGGCTTTTTTTTTAAGATACGTGTTTAGGATATTATCTATGGCGGGTACGACCGTCCAGATGTGCAGCGGTCTGGCCGCCAGCACGCCAGAATTGTCCTGTGGGCCGGAGCTTCAGACCGTCCCACTCCCGCTCGAACAGAAGAAAGAAGCTCCAAAATGGATCGTGCTTTTTTGGTCGCGTTTGGCGAACGTAGCGAGGCGCCAGGCGCGATCGATCAGCACGTCACATCGGCGCAAACGCCGTCTGGACCGCGTGCGTCCGGATACCAAAGAATGCGGCGCCCATGTATAAAGGGCGCCGCCATCTTGTAACGCATTGACTTACGTATTAGGTTTTGGGGGTGCGTACACCGCCCCTTCCTAAGCCCAATGACGTATTCAATACGATTTTTTTGGCGGTTTGTCACCCGCCTATGTGTCTGACAGACACAGACCAAAATAAAGCAGTCCTTATAACTGGAGCATGGCGTTGGCGCAGCTTCCCTGCCGTCTTAGGACACTGCCTTTAAGATAGCAATAACCTGGGAGACATACACAGTGACTAGAGCAGCTTTATTTGACCTATCTTTCAGGGCCCCCCCCCCCACTATAGCATCTTGTAAACACCACAGGCGGGGGCTACGAGCGCAACGCCTGAAAAGATGGGCATATTATTATTATTATTATTATTATTATGATATTATCCTGCTTTCTCCAAATTTGGGACTCAATGTTATAGTAGTTGGGCGAGAGAGAAGGTAGGTGAGCAGTACACATAGCTTTTTTCAGTAGCTGCACAGCTCTGCTCAGCAGGATGCGAGATTTTTTGGGGTCGTTGGCAGTGTCTTCTGCAGATGGAATGTCCTTGGCAATGGTCTGCGACAGGAAAATAGCTGGATCATCCCTTTTGGCATTCCCAGTCCCCTCCCCAAAACATAGAAATAGACTACTTGGTGGTAGGGACGAGCAGATTTCAGGGTGAGTCGGGTGTAGGGGTGAGATGGCCACTGTGTAGTAGAAGAGAATTCCCAACCATCACACAACCATCACATGAGTGTTGATGTCATAAATCGAATTTTGTCATCTTAATTTACAACAGGAGTGCCAGGCAGCAATAGATTCTTTAGGTTTGCCATTCTTATCATTATGCTGGGAGCAGTGTGCTTTAGGGAAACAGAAAAAGGAAATAAGGGTAAGAAGGTTTAAAGATCTCTCGCGTCCCATAGATACTGTGTACGTAACACAAAGGCCAAGACCAAAAACATGTTGTGTGTGGGAAGTATGTGGGGTGGGTTGTGCTGGATGCACATCATTAGAATGTTAATTGTCTCCTAGTCTCTCCGCCAACTGATTTGGTAGGGAATCCGTCAAAGCTGGGATATAAAACATGTTTCGTCGGAGTGGATTAGACCGCGCAGTGGCCTGGTTTGGCGGGCATAGGTAATATACGTTGAAGACAAACTACTGATGGGAAATGTGAATTGAAGTTTACACTTTAGATGAAAGGGGTGAACACATAAGAACCAGTGCATGATTGTCAGAGTAGCGCGAGTGGGGCTTATTAGAATGTGGACCCAATAGGCGAACGAAAATGGGTGGGAATGGGGAGAGTGGAACGAGGTAAAGAACCAGATTTCAAATGGGGGGGGGTTGATTTGGGTGGCGTGGATCCTCGGGGGGGGAGGGTGGGGCAGAGGAGAGCCGTAAGTCCTCAATCTGTTCTGCTCAGTACCACAGCACAATCTAATATTGTCAAGAACAAGTATTTCGAATTAATGGGATCTAATGAAAATATTGCTGCGCTGGTGGGATGGATGGGTGTGAACAATGGGAACTAGGGGCGGCCATTCGCCCATGTGTAGGGGAACGTATGCATTCGTTCCCCTTCGGTTCCCTTCCGAATGCCACCCTTGCGTCTCCGCTCGTAGGGTCCAGGCTCCAACCCGTGTCGATAACTCCAGAGCCAAGGCTCCAGGGGCAGCGGGGGGGATAAGGAGACCTGCTGGGAGGGGGGCTCTGGGTGTGAGTAGGATTGGAAAAGACGAGGATCAGCGACGGGCATAAGCTTGTTACCGTTGCATAAATAAAACCCAGAGTAGAAGATGGGGGTAGCTGATGGAGATAGGGCAAGGAATAAAAAAGACAGGGGGGGGGAGGAGAACGCACGCAACTGCCGGGGGGCCGGAGTGAAATAGCAAAAGAGGTAGATGAGCACAGAGTAAGGAACAGCAATGGGTGTGAAATAAGGGATCGGCTGATCGTGCGGTACTTACTAGAGCAGATAGATAGAGCACATCGTAATTCCGAGACACAAAAAAGCATAAAAAAATATACACAAGAGATACTATCTCACAAAATACCCGAGGGGGTGGCGTGGATGACGAAATTGCGGTATACGTGAGAATGCCCCTAGTCACGATCATTGGGTCAGGTTAACACTGTTTTTTTCGTATATAGCAGAAATTTGTTGGTAGGCGGGTGCTTTTTTATCACGGGGTGTTTGAGAGTTCGCACGAACGCAGCGCGGGTTCCTCCTTGCCAGCATGCAGCCGCCTTATGGGGCAAGCGCCGTACGAAAGGCACGTTTTTCGGAGTTACAAACGGGCCGCGTGGACAAGTAATATAATGCGCACCCAGCAAAGACCAAGAAAACACAGAAAGAAAGATTGGAATGAGAATCATTCTTGCCTGAACTGGAGTCCAGTCAATTGGGCCCTTTCAGGCTTCCCAAGTGTAGAATAGGGGATGGGATTACAAAGTAGGGTGTTTTGCAGGGTGCGCTCACTCCCCAGAGGTTCACATAATGATGAAATTCCCACAAATGATAAAGCTTAAAAGATAGCGCCGTACGGATTTGGACCAGAATTGCGACGGAAAGGCCGGGAGCAGGAGTATCGAAGGCAATAATGCAAAGCCCCCGTTTTATTGGGAGAATAGAAAGAGGTGCGCGCAGGCTAGTGTTGAGAGGTAGCACGGCCCTGAATGATGATGTACAACAACGAAGACAAGTTTGTGATATCAGTACCACGCAGCGGGTAGAGGGTAGGGAAGAGAGCGTATCTGAAACAAAGGAGGGCTGGAAGGGACAGGCACAGGACGCTAGGCGACATTGGAGTCCCCAGCAGGCAGGCAGGCAGGCAATAGACAGGGCAAGAATAAGGGTAGACGCAAATACTGAAATCTAGGCGGCCCCGGGGGACGGCGGGCGGCCGGCATAAAGGAGGCCATGCGGGGCCCGGTGCAGCAAGGATAGACAAAATACCCCCCAGCGGGGCCGGGAAGAGGAAACGAGGGGGAAGTGGTCTCTAACCAGCGAGAGTCAGATGCGGCGGAGCAGGCGTCGGAGGAAAGGACAGAAGCACGTGAGGAGGCGAGAGGGATTGAAAAAAAGCTGACAGTATAGGTTTCTGGCAGCATGATATCTGCTTTTTGGGGTAATTACATGCTCCTTGGCAGACTGATACTGTGGTTTTATATGAACCATTGCACTTGGGCAGAATCACGTTATGAATGGTTTGTTTTGGGGGGGTGGCTTGTGACAAAAGATTAAAGAAGGCACTAACCCTTTATTTTGGGAGATGGGGATAGAGATTGTGCTTGGATGCGTTGTGTGTGGGAGGGTGCGTTGCCGTGTAGGAACACTGAGGGAAACGCAGGGAACAACCACTGCTGGCGCTTGCGGGGGTGCTGTTGGCACTGCTTGGTTCTTGTTGTAGTTGGCATGCTCAGCCTGGAAGGAATTTATACATTGGGTCTGCTCCTGTGGAACTTGGGACTAAAAATGTTTGGGGCCATAATGGGCTGCCTGACCTTGTTAGCAGGTTCAAATGGGCCATCAAAATTGTGGGAGGGATGTTGTGCAAGTTGAAACCTAACCATGTTCAATATTGTAGTTGTGGCACTATCTGAACTATGTGCATGGTGCCCTGCTGCTTTTGGTATTTAACATTGGTGCAATGGATTTCCATGCTGCATGCTGGGAAGCTTAAGACGGGGTCACCCTGAGGTAGGTACTTGTTGGATGAGGCAGTTACTTGTAAACTATATTTCAGAGGAAGCACTGGAAAAACTACATCGATATTGCTTGCTGGTGCCTAAGAAACCCTTGAGGAATTCATTGAGTCATGGTCACCATAATCACACGTGACTTGAAGGCACATATACCCACTGTATCGGAAATTTTGGGCCACACAGAATAATTACTTGCTTGCTGATTGCTGCTGTGCTCATGACTTGATGTGCCTAGTCACTATGTCATGATTTTGTGTCTTGGATGAGGTTTGGGATGGTGTGCAATAATATGTCACTTGGGGGCCCATAAAATTGTGAAGGTCCTTTTGTGCAGGTTTCAGGGACAAATTAGATTTCTGGCGATTTTGAAGGGACTGGCTATTGATTATTGGCACAATTGAGCAGGGGTCATTGGTCTGAAAGCTGAATTTGTTGATGCACAGCTTGCTGGTTCCCTAGCTAGATGTTACATCTGGACACACTCCACAAGCAGAATCAGATGTTTGGTGGACTTGGTCTGTATCTTAGTTGGTAGGGGTTTCTTAACGGTGGGGATCATGCTGTGCGCTGGAGGTAGAACGCATGGGAGGTGGAGGGAGAAGGTGGGTAATTGGTGTTGATGTGTTGGTAAGGGACAACTAAGGTGAGTTCCGGTGGAATGCAACTGAGCGATGGCTGTGATAAATAAAGTGTCCACGCAATGCAAAGACACAAGTGAGGGTGGGGGTGAAACTCAAGTATGAATGCCCCCATTTAGTGGTAAAATTAGACAAGACGGGTATATTGTGCTGGGGTGGGAAGAAATTTTTAGCATTGCAGGTTCATGGGGTCTCATATTGTTTTGAATGGTTCCGTAAGGAAAATGAGGGTTGGCCAGTCTGGTGGTCAGCGGTTGCTGTGGAAAGGGTGTGTGTTCTCAACTCGACTAGTGTTTAGCGGAAGAAAAGTGAAAGAAGGAGTGGCACGGGTGGATTAACAAAGGGGTAGGCAGGGTCAATGGCCCTTCCACTCGGGTTCATGTATAGGCTTTGTGATATGGGATGGAAACAAGCTTACTGCATAAGTAATAGTATCAGGTCATGTGGCATATGGAAACACATAATAAGACACCAAACCAAGGAATTGGTTTACCATAAAAGACAACTATTGGGGGGGGAAGCGGGCGCGTGGGGCGTGCGATGTTGTCTCTGGTGCTGTCCTATATTGCGGCGATGTGGGCATGTTCCATGGGAGCGCGACACCACTGATCGGGGAGTAATCGGTATTATTGTAGGAGGGTAGTTGGGGTGGTGTATGGTATTTAACGAGAGGATGCTGAGGGTTAAACGGTTCTCGACATCCCTAAAACATAGGCCTGAGATAGATGAGGGCTGAAAGGGGCGTGGCGGTGGTATACTATGTGGAAGACCATCGCCCAAACCGCATGGTCTGGAAGCCCTAATATGTAATGGTGGCGGCTGAGTGAGCGCATCCCATCCACACGAGGCACCGCGCATCGTTGAGCTAAGGCAGGGGGGTCGGCAACCTCCGTGGGCCACGCGGCCGTGGGGGCGTCCGGGGCGTCGGAAGGTCCGGCCGCAGCCCCCAGCTGCTCCTGCCGCCGCCGCTGCCGTCGCGGCGGTCGCCCGCGGCCGGCTTTTCGCCGCTCTGGCGCCGCCATTTTGGGCGAAAAAATGGCAGCACCCATAGCGGCCTCTGGGGCTATGGGCCCGCCATTTTTTCGCCCAAAATGGTGGCACCCAGAGTGGCCGCCGCAGCAGCGCAGCAACGGCAGCGGGCCTCTAGGAGGCCCTACTGTCTCTGGGACCCCCCGGAGGGCTCCCAGGGCAGCAGGGGGCCTCTGGGAGGCCCGCGCCGTCTCTGGGACCCTCCAGGCGGGCTCCCAGGGCGGCAGGGGGCCTCTGCAGGGCCCTCTGCCATCCCTGGGGCCCTGCAGGGGCTCCCAGGGCGGCAGGGGGCCTCTGCAGGGCCCGCTGCCAGCCCTGGGGCCCTGCAGGAGGGCTCCCAGGGCGCAGGGGCCTCTGCAGGGCCCTCTGCCATCCCGGGGGCCCTGCAGGAGGCTCCCAGGGCGGCAGGGGGCCTCTGCAGGCCCCTGTGCCATCCTGGGGCCCGGCAGAGGGCCCCCAGGCGGCAGGGGGGGCCTCTGCAGGGCCCTCTGCCGTCCCTGGGGCCCTGCAGGAGGCTCCCAGGGCGGCAGGGGCCTCTGCAGGGCCCGCTGCCGTCCTGGGGCCCTGCAGGAGGGCTCCCAGGGCGGCAGGGGCCTCTGCAGGGCCCTCTGCCGTCCCTGGGGCCCCTGCAGGAGGGCTCCCAGGGCGGCAGGGGGCCTCTGCGGGGCCCCTGTCGTCTCTCTGCGGCCCTCCAGGTGGGCTCCCATGGCGCTGGGGGCCTCTGGAAGGCCTGGTGCCGTCACTGGGGCCCTCCAGGGGTTCCTCCAGCACTGGCAGGCCCCCCCAGCTTTTTTGCTGGTCTCTGATGGGGCCTAGGGCCCCGGCAGGGGCCAGCAAAAATGGGGAGGCCTGGCCCCGCGGAGGGTGGAAGCTCGCCCCCCGGCATGCGGCCCCGCCCCTGGAGGGTGGAAGCCAACCCCGGCATGTGGCCCCACCCCAGAGGGTGAAGTCCACCCCTGGCACGTGGCCCCGCCCCGGAGGGTCGAAGCTCCACCCCCCAGCTTCGGCCCCCCAGTCGCCTGAGGGACAGCAACCCGGCCCCCGGCTCAAAAAGGTTGTCTACCCCTGACGTAAGGGATGCTCAGTGTCCACACATTTCTGCACATCCATTATGATATGAGTGTGCCATTGGCGCAGCTCCTGAGACATCCCCCAGTGAATGAAAATAAACGCCAGTTTTTCTGGGTTCTTTTTACTCCAGAGGGATGCTGTGCGGTTCGGTGGCTGCGATGTCCCTCCGAAGGGAAACAGGCTGCTGCTAGCCCACCCTTTTGGGGCAGTCTGTCCCAGGCCATAGTCTTCCTTTTTATCCTATTTTAGCAACAAATACTCAAACAAACTAACTTTTAAGCATTTCATTCACTTCCAGGTTTGCTAGGATTGTGTGGTATGACCTCTATGACCCACAGAGAATCCAGAGGGTGATATGAAAGTTGTCCCCAGAATCTTCAGACCATTTCACCCCATCCTAATAGACAATTCAACATTTTGAATAGATGTGGGAAGTGCAAACCTGTTCTTTATTCTAGAGTCTCTAGGGAACTGATGGAATGCAGATTACACTAAATTCTTCCTCTCATTTCTCTTTAAGGAACCCAGGGAGCCTATTGAAATCCAAACTGGTATCTGGAGGCATACCAGTCTAGATCTAAGAGATAAGAAAGGAGAACTGTTGCTAAGATAACAGAGTAAGGTGGTAAAGAATTACATGTGGATATAGGACTTGTCTATACTAGCTGAAAGTCCAGGGCCAGCTCAGGGAAAAGGAAGGTAATTACCACTACCACTTCTTCATCAATAGCAGGTCTTTGAAAAGGCTGCCTTACACGCCACCACTTCTGCTAAGGTTAGAAGAAGGAGTCTGTGTGATGAATGAGGAAGAGGTAGAGGGACCCCTTTTACCTCTACTGGATCTGAATTGGTCATTGCAGTGGCCACACCCACTGGATCAAACCCAGTGTGATAGTGCAGCAGTAACTATTTGGACTGACCAAGCCAACATTACATCCACTGCATTGACTTGTCCATGTGGAGTTGTCATTGCCACTTCCTCACTGTCAGGAGCTCCACAGGATGGCTGCCCAGCATACCAGTGCTTCTGGTGAGGGTAAAATGGGGTGCCCGTGTGATCAATGACAAGGAGAGGGTAGACTCCATAACTGCATGGCTGGATGCCTCCTGGAGACATCACTGCCAGTGATTGGGGGAGGAGTAGATTGCTGGGATTAGAAGAAGAACAAGCACACCAGGAAGCCTTTCCATGGGCCTTTTGGTGGCAAGGAAGCAACAGTGCCAGTGGCTCTGTGGACAGGCCATCCTTTCCCCTTGTACTGTTCAGTGTGGGGAAGATGGATGGCATATCTCTTGGCATGTGGACAACTGGCTTGGCCTGAATAGGGCCCAATCCAACTGTTCACACAGCAAAACCCCCATGCTCACCTTGAGATTTGGGGAAAACCCTTGACCAGATGATCTCCTTTTCCAGGACATGTTTGACATTTCAACCTTCTGTCGAGAAGGAATTCGAAAATGTCCTCCATTTTGAGCATGACTAAAAAGCATGCATTTATATTTATATTAGTGTGGGGTTTTTTAGCTTTTATTTTGTAATTCCCTTCATTTTTTTCTTGAATGTCCTACAATTTTTGATGCCTTGTCCTCCTTTGCAGTTATGACATCTGGTCACCTTGATTTTCCCTGGCTTCCTTACTCTGAAGCAAAGTTGGGTAAACAGTGTAAACCCATGGTATTTCTTCAGAAGTTGACAAGTGTAATGGAGACAGACTGCACTGGCTTTGGGCAAGTTTGGGTTTTTTTTGCCTGTGTAGCCAAGCCATTAGAGAGAGTTTCAGTGTCCCTGCACTTGGCCCTAATTAGGAAAGCTTTCCTCAGCTCTTCCTTAACCTTGCATCTTGTGGTAGCTAATGGCCTCCATGTCATCTGGTATTAATGGATGGTATTAATGGCTTTATCTGAATAGTGGGGATCTTCCTGCTCTGATGATACCCAGGCTGGAGTAGTGTAACAGGCTCTGAAGCTTTTCCACCTTAAGAGATAGTTTAGTAGCTTCAGTTGTCACCTGCCTGGATATTTGAAGGGTGAGGTTCTGGATGGACTGCTCATGACACATCAGTACACATCAGTACCAGAGGAGCCGTGGTGGTGTAGTGGTTAAATGCCTGTACTGCAGCCACTCACTCAAAACCATACGGTTGCGAGTTCAAGACCAGGAAAAGGGCTCAGGCTCAACTCAGGCTTGCATCCTTCCAAGGTTGCTAAAATGAATACCCAGATTGTTGGGGGGAAATTAGCTTACAGTTGTAAACCGCTTAGACACTGCTTAGGCAGTATGAAGCGGTATATAAATGAAGCTTGTTTGTTTGTTTGTTCCACTAATTACCAGTATTACCTTCTGACCCACCTTTAAAATTCTAATTTTTTGTGTTGCATTTGGGACAAAGTTACTCAAAGGATCCCACTCTGTATTAGGCTGCCATTGGAAACCATTCAGAAACTTCAGCAGTAGTAAGACTACTGCCTTGGGATGTTTATAGGGAGCATATAACTCCCTTGCTGAAACAGCTTTACTGGCTACCAGTCTATTTCTAGGCAGAATTCAAAGTGCGGGTTATGACCTAGAAAGCCCTATTTGGCTAATATCCAGACTACCTGAAAGACCTAGCTCTGTATAGCCTGGCTGAGTTTTAATATCTCTATGGGAGGGCTTTCTCTTGGTTCCACCACCAACACTGGTACATTTGTTGAGCACTTGGGAAAAAGACTTCTCAGTGGCTGCTCCCAACCTAGGGAATTATCTTCTAAAGGAGGCTTGGTTGGCCCCCTTTCTGCTGTCTGCTCACTGGCATGCAAAGATAAACATGGCTGGGGTAAGGCAGTGGGTGTACTGGTAATGGGTTTTAATAGATGTTCAACTGTTCCAAATTAATGGTTTTAAGTGATTTTTTAAAAGTATTACCGATTGTTTTAACTGCTTTGGGTCCTGTATGAGAGAAAAACAGGATATAAATAAAATAAATAAATACTGTCTGTCTTCACTTAAGAGGTTCAACTTACAAGCCCTTTCTCACTAGTCTTTCACTGAGGATGGTTAAGCTGATGAATACAAGTGAAAATGCCCTTTTAATGACAGCTCCACACACCTCCAGAATCAAATTCTGTTGAGGATTCATCTGGCTTTAAGATCACCTGCTTTTGCTGTCCCTTTTGTAGTTCTAGAACTGCTTCTAGAGTTTCATTAATAACTGCTTTTTATTGATTTTTTTTAAAAAATGTATATTTATTAATTTTTATTGTATTTTCAAGTCTTCTTCTCAAGAAGGTTTTACTAGATAGGTTCAAAATAATAATAACTATATAAATAAGTTTTTGGTCTGTGGGGAAAAGAAAACTATTATCAGAAAAAAATTAAGGCAGAGATGTATATACGAAGTAATTTCCAAGCACAGAAGGTCCAAAGCACTTTGCTGATATCTGCAGTTGGCTTGCTTTTGGAAAATAATTAGCAATCTTTGGGGCAGCATAATATAATGATGTTGATTCATATTGCCACTTACATGCTGATTTCTGTCAGGAGCTAATTTAGTGCACACATCCTTCAATGAAAAAGATGATGCTATAACTTCTCATATCCTGCAATCGACAAAGTTTTTCTAACATACTTCTATTAATCTCATCCTTTAGAAATCTTAGTTAGGGACTTTCTAAAACCATCTGGAAACAGGAAATTATTTTCTCAATGGCAGCATCATTCCCTTGAAAACATGTTCGGGAATTGCCAGTCATTTTAGCTTGCCCTCCCCTCCCTTCGCCATTAAATTCTACATGGAGAAATGGCAAAGGGGCACAGCAATACCTTTTCTTCTGTTTGACATTCCATTTTGTTTGTCCTCAAAACATTGCCAGTATTTTGGGAACTTTATGCGACCGTAGAGATGCTAGTTTGTTCTGACCCAGATGGTGCTCTTCAAAAGAGCGAGGGGGAGTCTGCCATTTATTCCACAGCAGGGGGTCAAAGGCAATGAGAACTCATCAGTTTCTCTGGACTTGCTTTTTTGTGCCTGCATTACTCTTTTGGCACAGCCAGGATTTCCTTGTGCTAATTGCAGTGGTACAGGGAAACAGAATTGGTCTCTGGCAAGAGATGGTTTAATACATGGCAAGAGATGGTTTAATACATCTCAGTGCAATCTTGTACTGAGATGTATTAAACTGAGAATATGGCTTCTAAAGAAAATGTTTCACAATGTAAGTGTCAATGCACAACAAGGACAATTACTTGCCTTTTAGAAGGAAATGATGTTTGGTGTGGGAATGTTTTTTCTAGGTTACATGTATTTTTTTTTGCCAAAGTCTGGAGCGTACAGGCTTTGTAGAGATTCCTCCAACAATCTAACACCTCCCAGTTTCCCACCCTTTTGAAAAGAGTAAGTGACTGCTGGTTAGCTTCAGCTTGGAGACAAGCAATATTTTTGTGCTAACTATAGTATAGTGGAATCACAGCTGACAGAGTCAAAATCCTAGGACTTTTTGATGAGCAGGGACTATGACAGCTTGAACAGTCACCCTCTTGGACTCCCTCTTCCCCCTTAGATTTTTCCTGTAGTCTCTAATATAATTGGAGGGGAAATGGAATCTGCCATCAACAATGTATTGTTATCGGATATAAAAACTTACCACTACACCACTGAATCAAAATACAATTAAAGTTGTGATGTTTTTGTTCTCAGAGCCACCATCAAAGTAAAGTTGTCCATGAGTTTAAATATGAGAGTGGAGAGGACTGCATGGATGAGGGTGGAAGACAGTGTGATGTGCTAGCAACAGCTCAGTTGCGCTAATGAAGCTAATGCTGCCAAACCACTATGTATGCATTTCTCTTCATTAACATGACAACAGTGAGAACGGAGGTGGTGTGATAAATTAAAGTAGTATACTGAGCTTGAGTTTTAACTAGGAACCAGGAAGTTACTAATTACAATTTTGCCTCTACCATAACCTCATGAGAGCCAGCATGGCATAGTGGTTTGAGTGTTGGACTAGGGTATGATTCCCCACTCAGCCATAAAACCCACTGAGTGTACTTGGGTAAATAACACTCTTTCAGCTTCAGGGGAAGGCAGTGGCACACCTCCTCTGAACAAACCTTGACATGAAAACCCCATGATAAGCCAGAAACAACTTAAATGCACACAACAGCAACAATATAACCTCATGGGATACCCATAGAAAAACCACAATAAATCAGCCCTCTCCTCTACAACTTTGGTGGTAATAGTATGTCATCCCTCTTTCTTTTCCTCCTGCTGTTACTTTGAATTTGAACTACACACTTTAATGTGAAGAACACACTGAAAAAGAGAGGTTTAGATAGGAAGCTTAATTAATAATAAGATAACAATAAAATAATGAACAGTAGAAGAGTGTTGTTATTTGTTGTTGTGTGCCTTCAAGTTGTTTCCCACTTATGGCAACCCTAAGGCAAATCTATCATGGGTGTTTTGTTTTTTGTTTTTGGCAAGGTTTTCAGAGGGGGTTTGCCATGCTATCCTCTGAGACTGAGAGAGCGTGACTTGACCAATGTCACCCAGTGGGTTTACATAGCCAGGCTGGGATTCAAACCTTGGTCTTTAGAGTCCTAGTCCAACATTCAAACCATCACACCACACTGACACTGCTCAAAAGAGCATAGCATTAGCAATAATAGAAAACAAGACAGTGGGACAACTTTCCCTATCTAAAACCAGAGTAGAACTAACAAATGTAAAAGGCTAAGAGATTTTAAAAGTTCTTAACCTGAGAGCATGTAAGACGTCACACCTGGTCAGGACTCCCCAGGGGCAGAATTCCAAAGCTGAAGTTCCTCAGTCAAGGAAGTTGCATTTGTGGTCATGCTACCTATCTTACCTCTATTCCAGCATGGGAGAAAAATAGGTGAACATAAATACTTCAGTCTGTTGTAAGTCTTGCCACAATATGCACAAAGCTCTTTAATAAGCAGTTTTGCTTTATCTTGTGCAAGTTACTGGTATCCATTGAAATACTAACATAATATCACAAAAGCCGCTACCACCATAATAGTAGTATAGTAGTATCATCAGAGGCAAAATAAGTTTTAAAAATAAAAATAAAATAAAGGTATATCACATATTAAAAGGAGATTACATGATATTGTCATTTGTGTAGTGATTTGAGTGTTGGACTAGGACTGGGAGACCAAGGTGAACACTCTGCTCAGCCAAGGAAACTCACTGGGTAATCTTGGACAGGTCACGCTCTCAGCCTCAGAGGAAGGCAATGGCATCCTCCTGAACAAATCTTGCAAGGAAAACCTAGTGATAGGAATGCCTTGAGAATACAATATATATACCTTTGGTAAGTCAGATTCTCTCTGCCTAAGAGGAAGGCAATGGCAAACTCACTCGGATCAAATACGGCTAAGAAAGCCACATGATAGTTTTGCCTTAGAGTCAACATAAAATACTTGAAGACACAAAACAAAAATAAATTTGTGTGGAAGGAAATGCCAGTACTCTTCCATTACTATCTTTATTATTATTGCAGCAATTACATTATGATCTCCCATTTTATTTTTAATTTAGGTCTTCAGTCAAACCACAATGAAACTTCTGAGAAGGAAATCTATTCTTCTTACTGGGTATTTGGAATACTTGATAAGGCGGTGCTACAGTGAAGACAGAAATGACCCGAAAAAACCTTTTGTAAAAATAATCACACCATCTCACATTGAAGAAAGAGGATGCCAGCTCACACTGACTTTCTCCATTCCAATTGGCCCTTTGTTTAAGCAACTGGAAAAAAGAGGAGTTGCTGTAAGTAACCTGATCTTCATACTTTCCATTTCTACATGCTTTATTTTATGGAGATAATGGGGATATATTAGTAACTCTTGAATTGCTTTTGTATTGTAATGATTTTTTTATTGTGATTTTGTATGGTGATCCTCACTCCACCAAACCAAAGATGTATAGCTAGAGAGAAGGCTCTGATGTAAATGCACAACATTAAGATGTGGAGTAGTATGCTAAACAGGAGAGGAGATGGAATCAAAAGTGCTAGGAAACTTTTTAAAACTTTTATAAAAGTTCAAAGAAATAAGTAAGAAAGAAAGAATATGTATCACTGCCTGATCATGGGAAGAGTAAGCACTGGAACGTGATAGCGAGAGAAAACAAATTGCAGTGAGCACAGAAACCAGGTGTTACTTGTTTTGCAAAAGGTGTGCATGCTGATTGCATTTGAGAGCCACCTAGCAATAGGTCATATTCATATTTCTGTGTATGGTCTTACAGTCTACCAATAATTTAGAATTTGAGACAGTCATTCCATGTATATCATGCAAAGTCTATAAAGTCTACTTACAGCCAGAACAGATGTCCCTGAAGGGGTGGCTTCAAGCTTCCCCTGCCAAAGACGAACTGGGGCTGCGGAAAACACATGCCGCAGCCCCAATCCACACTGAACCCAGGCCAAATAGGAGAAGAAAAGATCCCCTCCTATCTGGGCCAGGAAAGAGTGGGCTTTCCCAGCCCTGCCACAACCCCAGAGCAGCTTCAAGACACTCCAGTGGTGTGTGATATGTAAATGCTGTGCTCCAAAGATTTCTGGAAGCAGGCTTTAAAGGGCCATCTGTTTCAGCCTTCACTTGGAAGACAGAATAACAGAAAAATATATGAAGATAAAGGAAACTACTCTGACATAACATACTTTATAAATATTGGTTTTTTTTAATTATATTTCCCATCCACATCCCCCACACACACAAATTATCAGAGTCCTAAAGCACCAGTTGCCAGAACACCAGGCCTTCTGGGGCCACCATTTTACTGTTCACCTCCACCTCAAAGCTACAATATCAGTGGCAGGAAGATCAAAGTTAGAACTGCTGTTTTCAATTCATCCCTTTCCATTTCTGAACCAACTCGTGAAAATTGAAATTAATCGTGCCTTTTTGTACTGTGAGACATAGCTATCTTGTGGGGAAATTAGCGCTATCCTTTGCTCTGCTATTCAAACAAAGCAAATCCAGAGGCATCATCTGAGGCAACTGGGAGTATGGACTGCACTGGATGACAATCCACAGTGAAGTGTCACCCAGTGGGCCAGTATACCTGGAGGCACTGGCAGGATTATTAGGCGAGTGAGAGAGGGTGGTGCCTCTCTTTCCCTCTCACCCAGAAACCATACCAGACTCTGAATTGGTGCTCCACAACCCACAGCACCACCCTCCTCAGCAGTTGGCAGGCAGGAGGAGGGCAAGGCAGTTCACTGCCACCACTCCCCATTCACACAGGATGACACCAACCACAGTAATGCTGCTGAGCAGAGCTAGGGTTGCAAAGGAATGGGGTTTCTCATCTCTTAATTCCTATTTTAGTACCTATCTTCCTCTTTTCCATGCACAGCCACCACTGATGGGAAGAGCCATAGGATGACTACAGAATGGCCAGTTTAGAAGCAGAGAGGGAACTTGTGCAAAAATTATGCTATATCCTATAGGCACTGAAGAGAGGGAATAAAAGAGAAAGATGTACAAATGATCTTGCAATGGCGATTTCATATTTGGATCTTTCTGTTTTTAACATAGTAAAAGAAGACATATGGATATAATTCTAACATGTACACATGCACACACATGCACACAAATAAAACTATCACAGTGTCATAAGAAATGGTTTGCATAGATAGATAGATGTCCCAAACATTTCAAGCTATAGAATATGCAAAGGAATTAAGTTCTCTACTCTGTTCACTTTCTGATTGTCAGTGAAAAGACAGATGTATGTCTTGTTTCACTGCTGATATACATGCGGGTACATGGACCCTTACAGCTGTTCCTATGAGCTATGAGAATTACACTGTGACTCATACAAGCAAGTTGCTAATTGTTTACTAGGGAGAATTTGGAATGCTGGCATGTGTATATGCTTATTTGTCTTTGAGTATGCTTGTTTCATCCTCAGAGAAAACATCCCATAGCAATTCTCTTGCTTAATGTGAAGTCGAAGGCTTTCTTAACTTTTTTCTCTCCACCCATTCCAAGTTTTTTCACATTAAAATGTGACAAAGCATCAAATTTGCATTAAAAAACATCAGATTTGCATTTTCCACCCAACACTTTTCAACTTCCTGCAGTCCTTTGCACATCAGTTTAACAGCTCCGTCCTAGCTGTAGTTACCTGAGAGTGAACACAGTGACACTTGCACACAAGGCGACTCATTACTGAGGAAACAGGCATAGTGTTGTACTCTCAATGCCTTATAGAAAAATGTTACACTAGTAGTCCATCCTTTCCTTCTCCCCTTAAATCCAGTTTCTATAGACCAGAAATTAGGGGATGCATGGCATTTGACTACTATTATAATAGGAACCACAGTATTAATGTGAGCATTGTTGTGTTTCACTTTGAGAAATAAATGTGAATGTGAAGCTGTATCAATTTACTGAATGTTTATTTGCTGTTTTGCAGTGTGACATGCGGGAACCCAACGCTCTCCGTGTTGCTCCAGTTCCTCTCTACAATTCTTTCTGTGACGTGCACACATTTATTGAAATCCTGGGATCTGCAATGCAATTACATCTGTAAAGCAAAGAGCAAACACTACAGCTCTTTCCTGATCTTATTGATGGTGCAGCTGTATCTTTTAATCTATTTCTGACTAAGATGCATCAATGCTTTTGAGCATTTTGTTTGTTTCTACTAGGCTAGGCTACATTCCACCAATTTACCCTCAAAGATTGATTTTGCTTGGATAGTTATTTTCAATATACTTTTTATTAAAACTCATATTTCCATTCATTGTTACTCCAGAAATTAATAGGCCTTGCCTATTTTAATAGGGATGATTTTTAGCATTTTACATACTTTCTTCATCTACACAATTCTGTTTTACTTCATATTACAAGTGAAACAGAAAGACAGCTGCAAATATCAGAATATCTTTCTGTTCTTGTTGTGTGGAATAACATGACGTACGGAATACTGTGACTGTCATCTGTTTACATTTCAATCAGCATTTATATTAAAGGGAATTTTCATGTATCTTCAGGTAAATTCACAGATTCACACTCATTGACACATAAGCAGAATTTTAGAATCTACAAATAACTTCTTTAGTTCAAGGCCATCCTATTATTTCATGCGCTTTGTATTGAATTGTTGTACTGGCCATTTATGAGGAGATATTGTTGAGTTTATATAATGGGGCAGCTGCTATGAGTATGGGAGGGAAGAGGAAGGTGAACCTAATCTTCTCTTCCCTCGGTGAGGTTTCATAAGGGATACATTAAAGATCTTATAGCTTCCACATATATAATTACATTATCTAATCTATATGCTGCAGTTTCTGTGTAAATATGCTTTAAGATACCACCTTAAAGACTATGGAATCTTTTAAGAAAAAAATTCCTGCTGATTGTAAGAGTGAAGATGCTGTAAAAGGGGAGGGGGGAGACACATCTTGCTGTAAGTAGTCATCTATATACTTTGGATCCAAGGCCTGAAATAAATGGGCCTCCATGCTCATAGGGGTATTGCATCACATGAGCAAAAGTACAAAAATGAAATGGATTTTGTCTTCCCATCCCCACAGTTTTTCATGCTGTCCCACAATGCACCAGAGGGTATTTCATAATTCCAGAGTAGATTTCGAAGTTACATGGGAAACTGAGAGAGGGATGGCAAATTTCTCCTTTATAATTCTGTTTAAGAGAAGCAGCTTCATCAGCACAGTGAAGGAGACAATCCATTCCTTGATCACTATTCACAGAAGTTCAACCACCTTATGCTATGTTATTATACGATTTTGGTTTTGTAAAAGTGGTCAAATAATACATAGAACATAAGGTTGGACACGCTACATAAAATCAGTCAGGAGCAACTCAGTTTCTAGGTTAATATGCAGTTTTCTGCAAACATGCGTCTATCTAATTTACACAACATTTTAAGATGTACACTTATAGCATTTTGACTGCACATCTAAAATAATAATATAAAGTCACCTGAGGAAACCCATGCTAACTAACTCAATGTTGCCTCAAAAAAAATCCACATTTGATTTTTTTTCTTCTCCCCCCCTTTTTTTTTTGGGGGGGGGAGGCGGTAACATCTGCATCCACACTGCACAAATAATCTAGTTTGGCAAGCTTTTAACTACCATGGGTCAAAGGTATGGAATTCTGGAATTTGTGATACTGTGAGGTATTTAGCCTTCTCTGCCAGAGCACTCTGGTGCCACAACAAACTACAGTTTCCAGAATTCCATAGCATTGAGCCATGGCAGTTAAAGTGATGTCAATCTGGATTACTTCTGCAGTGTGGGTGCAGCCTATGTTATCTTGAGATTTTTTTGCTATATCAAGAGATAGCAAAGACATCAAGGAATCACTCTAAAAAGTAAACTTAAAAACAAAGGAGTGATGAGTAATAACTGTGAAACAATCAATTTTGTTGAGCTGCAGCACTTAAACAGTATGCTAGAGATATTTGAAAAGTGGTCAGGGAAAGCAGATGAGGTTACTCTGGGAGAGTATGACCCTCCTCAGAGTGGCCATTAAGGCTGGCCTGGGGGTGGAGTCGGGGCATCGCATCCAGATTATGCACACCCTGACATCATCCTCTGGTGCTGCGTCCATACGATACAGTGCTGCCAAGCCATGGCAGTGCAGCTATGGCACCCTTTCATGGATGCAAAAAGGAGCTGCTTTTTGTGACCTGGAAAGGCTAGATTGGTGTTGTGGCATGCAGTTGCCACAGCCCTGATCTGGCTAGGAAGGGGGTGGTGTCATGCCGCCCCTTTGGGGGAGTCTGTCAGACCCCTAAGTGGTATATTAATTATCTTGGCTGCTGTATAACTGAGGGTTAGTTGAGACAAAAACAGAGACACACCAAGGTGAAAATCAAGAACAGCTCCATCAGGTTGAGTTCAGAGTCTCCTCCTTTGCTTCCAGAATGGTCTGTGGTGTAAGATACTAGGAATAATCCAGGCTGGGGTGGTTTTGCATGTGCTCATTCATATGCTCCTCCTTTTCCTTTTGAGGATCCCAAATAAGAAATAAGACCTTCTCCCTTGAAGATCCCAAATAAGAGCTAGAGCTAGTGTAACTAATTCTCTACCACTGCCGCCCACAGCCCATGCTTTCTGTGGAGGAGAGAAAACCTTGTCAGGCTGGAAAGTCTGGGAAAGATCCACAACCCTGAATGCAACCTCTTACTTTAGAAACTGAATTCTTGTTCCTCTCCTCCACCTACTCAGGCTTGTCTTGACAAATATAAGGTTCAGGGGATCACCTATCCCACTCTTTCCTACAAGAGGACTTCAGGTAGTCTCTGCTCAGGCCTGTCTTCCTGGCAACATTTGGTAGTAGCAGGGAAGCTGAATCAACCTCATTCTCTAGGACTGTGGTAGTGAACCTATGGCACATGTACCCTCTCTGGCATGCAAAGCCATTTTTGAGGGCATCCAGAGAGATGAGTGGGCAGGGGAAGAGTAGAAACAGGCATGTGCCTGTTCCTCCTCTTTCCCCACTCTCCTGTCTTCTTAGCTGTTTCCAGAGAAGCAGCTAAAAGCACAGGAGGGTGGGGGAACCAAACCGAATAATTTATTACAGCACATGACCAGCACAAAATAATAAAATGTTTACAGAAATTACATTGCATCCATCAGAAATATCATATTCTAGCATTTCTTATGAATATATATATATATATATATATATATATATATATATATACTTAACGTCTTTCATTTCCTATTCCTATATTAGAGTCTCTTATCAGCATAAATACGAGAAAAGCTGCAACAGAGTGACTTTTTCATGTAATTTATGTCTTACTTGACCATATGGTGCGTAACAATTACACATCTTTTCTATTTAACGTGACGGCTTTGTAACATCCCACCTTTTCCACATAAAATCATATGAGTGTCAAAATAGTGGTTATATTATTGCTATTCACTTTGATATTGCGACTTCACAGAAAGACCCTTATTATAGTCTCCCGCTTCTTCTGTTCATGTTACTCAACTCACACATTTTATCCTTCAATGATACAAGTACAAATATAAAAGACGAACATAAAGACATGTGCCGAGAGAGTATTCATGACCCTGTATAAGTACGATAACCTGTATTTTTAACACACATCAAATGTCAGTTCACATGACAGAGAGGCACGCTTTAAATTAGATAATCCATTGCTGTCCCGTGATGTGAGTTTTTACAAATATCTGGTTTCACACTATTATTGCTAACTCTGACGCCAATCAAAAAACACTGATTACCCAAAAGTGACTAAAGGTAGTAAAGTTTGAACACAAATTCCGTAACATACCTTGAGCTATTCAACAAAAATGTACTTTGGACTGATGTACATGTCATGGAGAAGAAAGATCTACTGAAACTCTTTATTGGCCAAAATACCGCTCTGCAGCTGCATTGCATTTAAAGCATTTGCCATCCCCGTTTATTCTTTTTTTCCAATGGAACATTGCATTACGTTGCAAGAACAACCACGAGAAAGTTACTCATTATGTTGGCTCTTCCTCTCGCTTTACACCTAATGTTTTTGGATTTAAGATCTGCACAAGTCATGTTGGCAAGCTAAAGTTACAGAAAAACTGAGGCATTTCCCTCCATATGTAGCTACAGAAAATATTTTCCTTTCAGGAAAAATTATGGGCATCTACGTTTCATTCTTCCCCCAGGTCTTCCGCCATAATAATGCTTTAGGATTACTTCTTTGCTGTATATTGTGCCTCAAAGCTTACAAAAACTGCCAATCTGACTGAGCAGTTCGTCTGTCATTATTCAAATAAGGTACTTATGATGCAATAAAAGATAGTAACTTCCCTGGCGAAATTCACTAATCATTTTCACTATATAATAGGAGGACATAAATATGATGCCATAGAAACGTACATGTAAGTAATAATACATAAACGCGCCTACCCACAGACCGTGCATTAACATAGAGACACATACAATTCGGAATTGCTGATTTTTTAAAAATCAGTTCATGAACAGTGGATTTCTATAAACTATGTTTCAAGGGATTGACAAAACGTTTCGCCTGTAGGCACTTTCTTCATGCCAATTTAACGTCACCTTTATACTCTAAACGCCGCATAAGCCAAGGATTTCCCTTGTATTGGGACATCTAGATGTAAATTAAATCACCATATAAATGTTTAAGATCAAACGGACAAGTATTTCAATTTATCATGATCCTTACTTGTAGATATCTTTCTGAGTAGTAAAATGGTTGTTTACTGCATGGGACATGTTCTTTTTGAAGAGTTGGGTCTGATTGTTGTACTCATAGCAGAAATACACTCCACAGAGGTTCTTCTCACACCACAATGAAATGCAGCTGCCGGCAACCACGATGGTGGTTTGTTTTACGTGTAAGGCTCCATCAATTGGACTTAGTTTCCAAATTCAACCATGTATTTTGCAGTGATACGAATATAGGTACAACTGGACAGTTACTCACATTTAATCCGATTTTAAGGATTTTAGTCATTATGTGTCTTCCATACATTCCTTGGATAAACTTTACATATTTTTTCTGTTTTTTCTGTTTTCTTTTTCTTTTCCTGTCTTCAGATTTTATTTTCCACGGAGGAAATATGCCTCCTTCAGACCATGTACCACTTTAAATGAATGGCAGATCTATGTTATAAGTGGATTACTGATGATGTTTCATGTGGATAGACTTATGTACTTTGAATGCCATTACTCAACAAAAGCTGTGATTTCTTTATTCAGTTGATTTTAATGATTGCCCTCAGAAATTTAGAAGTTTAAAGGACTTATTTTCTGTGCTGTATCTCTACCGGTAGATCTCCGCTTCCGTGAATAATATGTAAAATGCTGACCACCTATGTTAAGTTTGATGATATTTTCCATGAAATGTGTTTTCTATAACTAAATAAAATAGGAATGAACTTACTGTGCTACATTTGAATAAAGAATATTAGCAAGCCGGCCCTCATTGCTGTTCTAAAGTCTAAAGGAAGCACATTTCAAATGGAAATACCTCTGTTTACATTGTCTTCTCATAGTTGGTAACAGTAAATTGCTCTACATGCGTGTGATCCTTGACCACCCACAAAGGCCTGTTACAGACAGGCCAAAATAAAGCTGCTTCGAGTCACAGTGGAGGTATAGTGTTTCAATGATGCATGCGTTCCTAAGAGTACCGAAGTCGCCACCAAGCCACGCTCCAGTCCTTAGGGCTGGAGTGTGGCTTTGGTGCGACTTCTGGACTCTTAGGTACATGCATCATTGAAAACACCATACCTCCACTGTGACTCGAAGCAGCTTTTTTTGGCTGTCTGTAACAGGCCTTTGTGGTTGTTCAAGGATCACACTCATGTAGAGCATTTAACTGTTACCAACTATGAGAAGACAATGTACACGAGGTTTCCATTGCAATGTGCTTCCTTTAGACTTTAAGAACAGCAATGAGGCCGTTCTGCTAATTTTTATTCCAAATGTAGCACAGTAATTTCATTCCTATTATTTATTATAGAAAAAACATTTCATGGAAAATACTCAAACTTAACATTGGTGTCAGCTTTTCATATTATTCACTGAGCGGAGATCTACCGGTAGAGTACAGCACAGAAAATAGTCCTTTAACCTTCTAATTTTTGAATAATCATTTAAATCACTGGAATAAAGAAATCACAGCTTGTGTTGAGTAATGCATTCAAGTACATAAGTCTATCCACATGAAACATCATCATTAGATCAACTTATAACATAGATCTGCATTGCATTTAATTGTACAATGTTCTGAAGGAGGCCTTCTCCGTGAAAATAAAAGTCTGAAGACTCTAAGAAAAAAAGAAAACAAGAAAAAACAGAAAAAAAATATGTAAAGTTATCTTCAGGAATGTAGGAAGAAACAGTAATGACTAAAATCCATTAAAATGGATTAATGTGAGTAACATGTCCGTTGTACCTAATATTCTTATCACTAGCACAAATGACCCTGGTTGAATTTTGACAATAGTCCAATTTATGGAGCCTTACACTTAAAAAACACCCACCATCGTGTGTTGCCTGGCAGACTGCATTCATTGTGTGTGAGAGAACCTCTGTGGAGATGTATTTCTGCTTTGGTACAACAATCAGACACCAACTTTCAAAAAAAATAACATGTCATGCAGTAAACAACCACTTTACTACTCAGAAAGATTATCTACAAGTAGGATCCTTGTAGTAATTGAAATACTTGTCCAGTTTGATCTTAAACATTTATTGGTGAATTTAATTCTACCATCTATGTCCAATACAAGTGGAATCCTTGGCTTATCTTTACTTAGAGTAATAAAGGTGAACTTTAAATTGCAGTGAGAAGTGCCTACAAGGCTAAACTTTTGTCAATCCTTGTAGAACATATTTATAGAACTCCACTGTTTGAACATGTTTTAAAAAATCAGCATCCTATTTTTTATGTTCCTCAGGTGTTATTTTATTGTTGTTATTATTATTACTTACATGGACTTTTCTATGCATCATTTTCATGTCTCTATTAAATATAAGTGAAAATTGATTAGTGAATTTCTCCATGGAATTCTATCTTTTTTCATCATAATTACTTCTTATTTGAATAATGACAGACGAACTGCTTCATTCAATTGCAGTTTTTTAAGCTTTGAAGTCACAATAACAGCAAAGAATTTAAATCCTAAAGCCATTATTATGGCAGGGAAGACACTGGGGGAGAATGAAAACTTATAATGCCATATTTTCCTGAAGGAAAATATTTCTGTAGCTACATATGGAAGGAAATGCTCAGTTTCTGTAACTTTTAGCTTGCCAACATGACTTGTGCAGATCTTAAACCAAAACATTCTAAATGCTAGATTAAGGCCACATATATAAGTAAAACTTCTCAGTGGGTTATCTTTCAACTGAAATCAAAGTTCCCTGGGAAAAAAAAGAATAAGGGGGGCAATGTTTTAATTCAATGCAGCTGCAGAGCTTTATTTTGCCAATAAAGAGTTCATTAGATCTTTTCTTCCCCTGACATTTACATCTAGTCCAAAGTACATTTTAATACTCCAAGGTATGAATTTCAAAGTCTCCTTTATCTTTGTATTCGTTTTTGAGCCATTAATCAAATAATATGAAACAGATTTTAAAAAAACTCACAACAAGCAATGGATTATGCATTTAAAGGCCTTCTAGAATCTTTTATAGGGTAATATGATTGAGGGTTAAAAATACATAGATACAATTATGAAACGAGCAGCGGCACATGTCTTATTTTCCTTTTTTTATTTATCAATTGAGGATAAAATGGTGTGAGTTAGGTTACATGACAAATCACTACATAATAACTTTTGTGAAGCAATATCAAAGTGTAATAGACATAATATAACCACTATTTTGACACTCATGAGTTATTTATGTGGAAAGGGGGATGTTACAAATCCTTCATTTAAATAGAAAAGATGTGTAATTGTTACCACCTATTTGTCAAGTATACATATACATAGACAAGTCACTCCTGTTGCCAGCTTTCTCTATTTATCTGATAAGGACTCTAAAATATCCCATGAAATGGTAAATTCACCAACAATTGTTTAAAGAGCAATCATTAGAAATGTAAAATATAAAGAGATCCACCTGGTGAAGGAGGTTTATATGAGTTGTATGTCTACATTACTGGTGATGCAAGCAAATAGTATTCTTTGCATTTAGATTTTATGTATGCATGCCTAACTTACATCATTGCTTCTTTCATGTGGGGGGGGGGAGGACTTACTGCAGTAAGGAACACATTGAAGTGAGGTTCTATCCAGCAGAAATAAAGTAGAACTTATTTAAAGTATAATACAAATTAGAGTCACTTTTGGGACCACGGTTCCTCAAGCACAAGTATTTTGTGCCATTGTTGGACATAAAGAAGAACCACAAGAAACAGCTTGGCCTACCATCAGGCCTTAGCTGTCGCTTGCTTCCACTATCTTCTGTGTGTCCTTAACACTTGTCCCCCCACTATGCATTTTTTTCAGACATATGTCTCAGTAATCAGATTTGCAAATTAAACCCATGTTACCTTCTATGGTCCAATCACAAAACAAGGCCCATGATACAAGCTACACAGATAAGGAGCTTATGACAAATGGTAAGCTTGAGGGAAACACTCTGCCAAAAAGGAAAAAGAATGGAAATGGGAAAAAAAAATGTTATTGTCCAGCTTGATCCTGTGACTATGGAGATATCACACCTGGGGTCATTTCCATTACTATAGCACTCATGGAGTGAACCGTGCATACAACAATTTGTATTCACCACACTCAGAGGTAGCTGCAGATGGTGTTGGGAAAATCACCACAAGAGATATTTGGCAGCTGCTTCTTCCCAAACAGACACTATGCACTGTAATCTTACTTTAAAATAAGGGTTTTTTAAAAAACTTTATTTTGGATAGTCTAATTAAAACAGATTTAAACCATTTAGACCTGATCCAAAAGAACCAGCATGGAAAGACATATGGGAGTTGTGTTTCATTTCTGTTGCTTTTTTTAAAAAAAATTCACTCATCAAATATAGCATGTAACAGTGGGCTATAGCACCGATGATCTCCTGTTTTGTTGGACTGATAGTGCACTCTTTTACCCAGAGGAGATCCACACTGGCCATTGTGGACTATTATACAGTTTGTCTCAGGTTTGCAAGGAGTGGGCTTCTTGTGAGACTGAGGTGGTTTTATAGGTCCACCTCACATATATCAACCATTCTTGTCCTTGCTTGGCAACAGAGAGAGTGTTGTCCCCATTGCTATCTAAAAAACCCGCCATCCAGCTGGTGAGAGGGCAGGGCTGAGGGGAAAAACACATTGCTTCCAAACTTGCTCTCAACAGCCCTGTCCTTACTGTTGTTATTTAAGAGAGTTTAGATGACCATTTCTTGGAAATGATGTCATAGCAAACTGCATCGCAGAGTCTTCCAAGCCCAAGGCTGCCCCATACTGCAAAATTAATCCAGGTTGACACCACTTTTCATGCGATAGCTCCGTGCTATCGAATTTCGGGAAACTGTAGTTTGCTTTGCCCTGAAGCTCTCTGATCGAGAAGGCTAAATTCTCACAATCTTAAATCCCAGACTCCCATGGCATTTTTGCCATGGCAGTTAACTGTGGTGCCAACTTGAATTATTTCTGCAGTGTGGATGCAGATCAAGGTCTGAGCTACATAATCTCTATAAGTGCCTTCCACACCTATAATTCTATTTTTTCTCCTTCTGATTAATCACTACCTCAATGCAGAAAGTACCTCCCAAAACTGCTGAAGCGAGAAGAGTGCATTTCTCAGTCTGACAGGCAAGGCAGCATGCCGATGCTAACCAAACAGACTTTGCTGGAATAAGGAGACTCTTGTCTCTGAAAACTGGATGGCCTGCAATTTCTTACACATTCACCCTTGTTATTTCTATTTTACAGTGTCAAACCAAGGATAGCCAATGTAATTGCTCATGATCACCACATAGAATTGATGGTGTTGTTTGGGAGTCCCCTTGTTGTTATCCTTTATCCATTTTCAAACATGACTGATAATGTGAGAGGGAAAAGCTTCCTCTTCAAGCACAAATCGGGGGCTCATTCTTCACATATTAATACACCTCCTACATGGTTATCCTATGACCAAGCTCTTGAAAAATACATAAGGAAAGGCTGGCTACAATTGTATTTTGAGAGGGTCTCACTTGAAAGGAAAATACAGCAGATTTCTTGACCAAATTTAAATCTGTTTGAGTTTCATTCATTCTTAACTCACGAATTGCAAGGAGCCTTATTAGCATGAATAAGTTTTGTTTTTCAGCTTAAGAAACCCAGCAATCATAAACAATAAATCTCCTGGAAAAAAATATGAAAAAGGTTTTACTTTCTGCTGTATAGCTTTTATATGTGTCTACTGAATACCTAAACATGTTTTTCCGAAAGCTTTGAGGGCTTGATTTATCCTTCTTACTCTCTCTTTTTTTTCTAGTTACAGACCAGTAACAAACTAGTTAATTTCACTCACGCTCAGCATGCAGTCAAAGAAGACATTTGTTTTGCGGGCTGTTCATCCTTTGAACTTAGATGACATGTCTCAGAGGACAAGATGTTTGATGGGTTTTATACTTTAAAGCTTCAAGTAAGAAAAAAAATTACGCCCAGAATCTGTTTCGTATAGAATTGTCTATGCATGTGTGTGGAAAATTGTTCAGTCCTTCAGAGACAAGAGAAGGAAAATAGTTGTCACTTTCTATTTCACTTTAGCATCTTTCATTGAAATTCACACATTGGAAAATGTGAAGGATCACACAATTTTAGGTTGCCTTGTTTCTTACCCATTTAAGAAGTATATTACATCCAATTGACCTTATACTGAAAGAGGTTTCTTTGTTTTGTTTTAAAGTGGGACAAGGTGTGCTGGTAATCACCCTCATGAAATCTGTGTTATTGTAAAAACATGACTATTGATTATATCACACTGAAATCCCACAACCTCTACTCCAGGGTTTCTTCACCAGATTCCCAGAAGCCGGGTTCCAAGAGAGATTGTGATTGAAAAAAACCCACACCTTTTTTTGAGTGAAGATATATCATTTTATGCAGGCGCTCCCTGAGACCTGAAATTCTTTCCAAGGATTCCTCCAGTGAAAAGGTTGGGAGACAGACTAGTTTACTCAAATAGGGAGGCTTCCATTTGGGCTTGACACCTAGCTGGCATGATCATAGGATGCTCCCCGTGGGCCAAAAATTCACAATAGAGGAATCCGATCCTATGCATCCAAACCTCTGCTCTTGGCAGCAGATTGGAAGCAATCAATCAGTCAGTCATATTCAGTACAGTCAGGTCCATCTGTCAGATCATCAATACATCCCACCTTTCCTTGACTCTCGGATCGGCGCTTACACCCGTACACCAAACCATTAGTTAACAAATTCACCGTATACCAACGTTAATAAAAAAATAACTAAAAATTAACTATCAAGAATGATTAAAAACAATAAAAAAGCACAAACCCATTTCAAAGCAACAAACAAAATGAACACAAAAAAAACTTTTAAAACACAAACACCAAGTACATTATACAAGCTCTGTTTCCCCCCTAACTCGATGGAATTAAACTGCAGTTACAATGTCATAACATAGCTGCAAAAAAACCACCCTCTGCACTGCAGAAATTAATCCAGTTTGACACCACTTTATCTGCCATGGTTCAAAGCTATGACTATTCAGGAATGTAGTTTTTGTGCGAGTATTACACCTTCTCTGTCAGGCACTTTGGTGCAGCAACACAAAGCAAAATCCCCATCCCCACAAATTCCATGACAACGAGCCACGGGTAGGTACCTGGATATTTTTGCAGTTGGTTATTGGACCCGTTTATTATCTACGCTTCTTTGCTAATTTACAATTCAGACCTAAAGGGACTTTGGAAATTTAATAAAATGTAAAATACATGTAGTATACTTGAGGGAGCCAGCATGGCACAGTGGTCTGAATTCTGGACTGTGACTTTGGAGACCCGGATTTGGATTCCCCATTCGGCCTGACCACTGGGTGTACCTTTGGCAAGTCCAGTCTGTCTCAGTCTAAGGGAAAAGTGATGGCAAACTTCCTCTGACACAATCTTGCCAAAAAAGGCACCTTAGGGTTGCCATAAGCTGGAAAACAGCTGGAAACAACTTGAAGACACACAACAACAACAAAAACAACCAAACAGAGTAGAATTGTCGGCTGAATTCCTGTTAAGATACACAATTACAGGTGCTACTACTGCCTCTTGTAGGGCACCAAGTTGTGCTACAACTATGCGAATGATTACACACATAACACTTTGTCAAATGAACATATAGCCTGCAGCCAATCGGTCAATCAAGCAATCTGCAAGCCACCTTCCCCAGCTCTAAGGCGTTCCTCTGGAACACCTGACTCTGAGGAATGCCTTAGGGAGCTGGGGATGTTTAGCCTGCGAGAGAAAAGAGATTAAGAGGTGATTGCTAGCTCTGTTCTAAATAATTTGAAGGGATGTCATATTGAGAGGAGGGAGCAAGCTTGATTTTCTGCTGCTCTGAGGACTAGGACCCGGAGCAATGGATGCAAGCTGCAGGAAAAGAGATAACCCCTCACACTTAGGAGGAACTCCTGACAGTAGAGCTGTTCAAAAGTGGAACACATTCCTCGGGTGAGTGGAGTCTCCCTACTTGGAGGTCTTCAAATGAGATGCTCGGATGCCAAGCCTCCATAAAATCTCTCTGCTGGTCAAGGGTCTGATCTCGCCACGTCCACAGTCTTGTCTGCAGATTACCCTCGTAGTAGAGGGTCCGAAGCGTCCGTGATCCCTGTTATACTGGATCACTTTGAGTTGTTTAAGTTTACACGCAATTGAACGTGGACAAGCTCCTTCCGACAAGTGTTAGGAGGCACGACCTTGCTCTCTTGATCCCTGCCCCATCATGTGGTTCCCGACTATCAGGGGGGAATTGGTCGGACTAATGTTGCATCACATTAATTAACTACATCTCTAACGTGAGGGTCAGTTTCCATTCCAACATTAAAATTAGCAGTGGTGTTAAAACCCCCTGCTAAAGACAGCCCTCTCTAGACCCCTCTGGCTCATCCCCTAAATACTTACTAGACACCATCTCGCTGTTACCTTTTTTGTGGGGAAGGTGATCGATGAGATCAGTCAGTCCCGATTACTCAGACTTCAGGTCGATATCTGGACGAACACCGATTTTTTCTGGACCCCATTTCAAACTTCGGCTTCGGGCGGGCTGGCTATGGAGTGAGATGCCATTGGTCGCCTTAGTTGATGATCTCCGTTCTGGCATGGACAGGGGAGCGTGCTCTGTTGGTGCTTTTGGAATCTCGCTGCCTTCGATACCATCGACCATGGTTTATCCTTCTGGACGCCTGAGGGGTTGTGAATTGGGGGGGTCCCTGCTTTGAGTTGTTCCTTCCTACCTCTCGGGCCTATCCAGATGTTGGAGTGGGGACTGTCTCCGCCCAGTAGCCGACGGCCCCCCCGCCCTTCCATCTGCGTGTCCCTCAAAGGAGCGATTTTGTCCCTACTGCTATTCAACATTACATGAGCCAGCTGGGAGAGATCATCCGGAGACATGGGGCGCGGTGTTTCAGTCACGCTGATGAACCCAGAATATTTTCTCTCAGGTCTCGACTGATGCCGTAACTAAGCGATGCATCTCTCCTCTAGATGCCTGCTGGCGTCGGTAATGGGCTGGATGAGGGGAGAACAAACTCCGCGTGATCCAGGGAAAACGGAGTACTGGTGATAGGTTCCCCGGTTTCGGGTGGCGCGATCTGTCACCCGGTTTCCTGACTGGGGCACGCTCCCCCTGAAGGACCGGTGCGCAGCTTGGAGTGCTCCTATTGATTCGTTCTACTTCCACAGCTGACTTCTCAGGGTGGCTAGCGACGTCAAGTGCCTCGCTATCCAACTTCGGCTGATACTCGACAATCTGCGTCCCTCCTACTGGACCAGAAAGGACCTAAGAACTGTTAGTTACCATGCTTTGGTAACCTCTCGATTAGATTTCTAGGCAATGCGCTCTACATGGCTCCGGCAACCCTTTTACCAAACTCTAAGCTGCAATTGGTGCAGAATATGCGCAGCTATGACTTGGTCGCTGGTATTCCAGGTCACCATTTAACATACCTATTTTTAAAAAGATCCTTCACTGGCTTGCCTATTCGCATTCCAGCTCAATACAAGTGTTATGGTGTTGTTGACCTATAAAGCCCTAAATTGGCTTGGGCCCATACTGTAGATAGAACCCTCTCTGCCCATCATAATGCCCGTCCTCGCCCAAACTCAGAACTGTCTGGAGTAAACTGATTGAGGTCCCTAATACCCAAACTATATGAAGAACCTCGCAGAGGGCCATTTACTATTGCTTGGGGCCCCCTTTGCCCCCTCCCCTAATGGAATAAGCTCCCTCAGAGCTTCCACCCGCCACACCTCGTTACTTGTTTTAAAAAAACAGTTGAAAAACATACTTTTTTCGTTGCCTTCCCACCCACCTTAATGTGTGCTTATTTAGTTCCTTCTCCTTCCACCCATTTCTTCTCTCCATCTTCTCCCCTCCTTTTTTGACCCCGTATTGATGTCTCACTTTTGCCCCTCGATACAGTGTATTTCCCCATTTTATTGTTTTCACCTGTTCCTTTTTTTTTTTTTGTAATACTGTTTTTAACTTTTATATTTGTATGTTTAACCATTCTTAATTTGTCCTTTTATATACCGTCAGTCTTTAATCCCCCTGAACTCATTTTCATGACATGGTCGGTTTATTTATGACATAAAAGTGTATTATTCAATTATATTATTATTATTATTATTATTCTTATTATCTGTCGGGGATGCTTGATTTGGGATTTCTGCATGGGCAGGGGGGTTGGACTGGAGGTTCTTGTGGTCTCTTCCAACTCTATGATTCTATGATTCTACACAAAGATATGACTTGCTGATCACTGCCACTAAATATAAACGCAATTAAACAATCAAACAGACCTTCAACGCACTATGTGTGAAAAGAAGAATGGTGTTTGCACCCGCACCGGATACTATTCATATACTTCTCCCTTGGGAGAAGGCTTTGCTTGACTCTCATTGGAGAGACAAGAATTTAAAGAAAAGTGGCATGCATGCTCTGATTGGCCATTAGACGGAGGAGGTGGAGCTAGACTATTTAAAGCTCACCCGCCCTTAACTCCCTGTCAGTTGAAAAAACCAAGTCCACCCTCACCTCCTCACAACGTATGAGATTATTCTGGTCGCCTTGGGCTGGATAGATTTTCTCCTCTTTTTTAGAAGGGTTTTTTTTTTTTACCCTACCCTGCATGTTTAATTGGGGAATCGACAACTGGCTTTGGATGTGGTCCTGAATAGAATTTCATGCATAGGCCGGGAGAGATAGAGGTTTGGTGAACACCTCAGCACCCTCCTAAAGGTGAAGGGGGGTCTTTGGAACTGAGGTTTACGTCGTGACTAAACACGAAGGAAAAGGACTTGCCTCAGGGCTGGCCTGAGATTTAACCTCAATTTAGTCTTGTGAGTTTAAGTGGGGGGAGTCTTGGGTTGGCCTTCCGATGAGGGCCGGCTGGGGAGCAACCCAATTATAGATTGCCCTTGGGGCCAGGTGTTTTCGCCCTTTGGAGCTGGGGAATTGTCTTGGAGCAGACCATCCGCCAGCTGTTCCTACGCAAGGTTCTCCCCCCTGGGCTTGCAGTTCTCGAGAAGAAATTAAAGTTCATAGGTGAGTTTAATAAAGATTCCCATTTTATAACCCAGTTCTCTATGTTGGTCTCGTTATTCAATTGTTGGTCAGCAAATGGAGAAAGTATAACTCTAGTTATTGTGCATTTCAAGATGAAGCACTTTTATCAATGTTAATTTTACTTATGAGGGTGTTAGACAATTATTTAGAATTTACATTTCAATTAGAAATTTAGATTTTGTCACAATTCAGAATAGTTAAAAAATTACATCAAAAATTAAAATAAATAATTATTTAGCTTTCTCTTTCTAAAAAATATCATTTAGCATCGCTGTAAAAACAAATACATCTCATATTATACATGATGGAACTATTTTTATTTTAAATTTTTGTTATATTTTTAGTGTTGCTTATATCAGTTCCTCTTTCAACATAATGAATTAAGTTAATTAGATGCAACTAAACAGATGCATTACACATTTTCACAAATGAAGACATATTTCACAAATCCAAACTAAAAGTTAAATCAATTATGGCAGAATGAACTGTTAGAGAATCAAAAGGAAAAATAATCAAATGTAAATACAACCCAAATATGAAGGACCAGTTTGCCAACTGTTGTGATAAATGCAAAAAGACAAAGACGAAGAGGATTTTTGTCTATGGACCCACTATTTTGTTTTCTCTATGAGAGATTTAAGGTTATTATTGAGCCATTACCTACTGCAAGAATGTATGTTTTCAAACGGATCCAGTTGGGTATGAATAAACTGAGGGGCTTTGCCGATGACTCCTAAGGGGCCTTCAGTTGTGCCAGATTGGGACCACCGCACACTGCATGCCACGGCCCCATATGGCCTTTTCAGGGTGCAGAAAGGAGCTGCAACAAGCCGCACAATAAGGCTTGTAGGTGCTCTGTCGTATGGACATAGTCCCAGAGGAGCGCCTTGACATCATGCCACCCTGTTAAGCGCCACACGGCATCAGCTCCCTAGGGGCAAAGTTGGGGCATACATCATCTGGATGCAATGTCCCAACCTTGCCCCCAGGCCAGCCTTAATGGCCCGTCCGCACAGGGTCTGACTAGAGCTATAATGTGTAGGCTCAGGGTCTAAAGGTCACTTGAAAGCTACAAGCTTCTAAACTCTGATGGTCTGACATGCTCTCTTCTCCATGATAACAGCTTTTTCTTCATTCCAAGGGTACACGTACCAGGCTTGACCCATATGCCCCCCCCTAAAACACACACACACACAACCACACACACAGAGATGGAAAAGGTCTCGTTCATCATACTATTTTCACAACAGTCACTTAGATGTTCTGGAACCCACAAGCAAAATACAAGGGCAATTTTCTCATTATTATCTCCCAGTTATTTAAATAGATGGTACTCAGCTGTTTTGAATAAAAGATATGATACGCCTAGCCTCAATCTTTTTTTATTATATTTAAAAGCCAACTGACTTGTTGGGCTTCACCACATCTAGTGTGGTAAGCACAGTTTTATGCCTTGTGCCGAGCTGAGGGATTTTTTAACTGGCTCTGGTGCTTCTGGCTCACCAACTGAAACCTGGGCCAATAAGGAAGACCTCTACCACAGAGCATGGCAGACTAGCACGAGAGGTAAAATGCATGCTCCCTTGCCAGTCCACCCGGCAGGTGTAGAGGAAAGTGTGGTCTCAGCAAATAACCACTCAACATCTGGCGAGGCTTCCACCCCAGGGAGAGGCCACGAATTAGGCTCTTTGCCTTGGATCAGAGCGGAAGTCACAGGCATATTCTTTTTAGAGCCCAATCAGTAATGAGCTTCTTGAGAGAAGTGCTTAGCATGAACTCCAAACCTATAATGGTGAAGCAAGAAATCAAGGACTTTAAATAAAGCTTCTTTGAATACAGTGCCCTATGGGAGACTGTGAAAGTTTAGAAGCAAGCTGGATTAAATCTGCCCTTCTCAGGGAATTCAGTATAGGTTCTACCATATGAAAGAGAAAGAAAAAAACCATCTGCTTATTTATTTATTTATAACCCACTTTCTCCCAAGTGGGACCCAAGGCAGCTAACGTACACCATACCACAACAATTAAAATTGTACAGTTAAAATCGTTAAAAATATAAAACTTGCAAATAAAAAATTTAAAACATACAAGTTAATATTAAACAATCCAAGACCATCCCTTTTATCCCCAATAAAACCAAACCTGCCAGATCTCAAAAGGCCTTTTAAAACAAAATGTTTTTGCCTGCCTGCGAAAGGCCAGCAGTGAGGGGGCCAGCCTAGTCTCCCGTAGGCACATAGGAGTTTTCCACATTACTTACCTCCGCTCTGCTCCGTCGCCCCAGCGTCACCGACAGGGCCTCTGGTGGAATTGCGGATGGTGCTTTTTAAAGGGGAATGCTTCTCTTTTTCGTCATGAAAGCGTTTCTCATCAATTGTTTAGAAACAGGGCCCCTTTTA